>NW_023270374.1:13642569-13721314 GCF_011800145.1 Mirounga leonina | reverse complement strand
TTCAAACAACTTCTTATCAATTCCTTTTATAAAATTTTTTATACTTTTCATCTTTACAGTCATATTCCATCCCTACAATATGTCAACCCTTATTTTTGTACATATATAAGTTTTTCTTTCTTTAAAATTTTGGGAGGCACTTTCTTCTAACAGCCCAAAATACACCCAAAATCTAGTGTATGGCACTGATCTATGTACCAGCCTGATCATATTTGATCATAATCTTTTTGTTTATTTGTTTTGTTCTGTTTTTGTTTGTTTTTATCTTTATCTTTTTCTTTCTTTCTTTTTTTTTTTTCTTTCTTTCCCTTTCTTTTCCCCATCTCAGGTCTTTTCTGATTTGTTTAGAGTATATTTTCTGGGGATGTTGTTACCCTGTTAGCATTTTGTTCTCTCATTAATCTGTTCTCCTTTGGACAAAATGACAAGATGAAAAAAATCACCTCAACAAAAAGAACAAGAGGTAATACCGACAGCCAGGGACCTACTCAATATGGACATTAGTAGGATGTCAGATCTAGAGTTCAGAATCATCACTTTAAAGATACTGGCTGGGCTGGAAAAAAGCATGGAAGTTATTACAGAAACCCTTTCTGGAGAAGTAAAAGAACTAAAATCTAACCAAGTCAAAATCAAAAAGGCTATTAATGAGGTGCAATCAAAAATCGGGGCGCTAACTGCTAGGATAAATGAGGCAGATGAGAGAATCAGTGATACAGAAGACCAAATGATGGAAAATAAAGAAGCTGAGAAAAAGAGAGATAAACAACTACTGGATTACAAGGGCAGATTTCGAGAGCTAAGTGATACCATAAGATGAAAAAAGGTTAGAATAATTGGGATCCCAGAAGAAGAAAGAGAGAGGGGCAGAAGGTATAATGGAGCAAATTACTGCAGAGAACTTCCCTAATTTGGGGAAGGAAACAGGCATGAAAATCCAGGAAGCACAGAGAACCCCTCTCAAAATCAATAAAAATACATCAACACCCCGACATCTAATAGTAAAACTTACGAGTTTCAGAGACAAAGAGAAAATCCTGAAAGCAGCTCAGGAGAAGAGATCTGTAACCTACAATGGTAGAAACATTAGACTGGAAACACACCTACCCACAGAGACCTGGCAGGCCAGAAAGGACTGGCAGGATATCTTCAGAGCACTAAATGAGAAAAATATGCAGCCAAGAATACTATATCCAGCTAGGCTGTCATTGAAAATAGAAGGAGAGAGAAAAAGCTTCCAGGACAAACAAAAACTAAAGGAATTTGCAAACACGAAACCAGCCCTACAAGAAATATTGAAAGGGGTCCTCTAAGCAAAGAGAGAACCTAAAAACAACATAGACCAGAAAGGAACACAGACAATATACAGTAACAGTCACCTTACAGGCAATGCAATGGCACTAAATTCATATCTCTCAATAGTTACCCTGAATGTAAATGGGCTAAATGCCCCAATCAAAAGACACAGGCTATCAGATTGGATTAAAAAACAAGACCTGTCGATATGCTGTCTGCAAGAGACTCATTTTAGAACCAAAGACACCCCCAGATTGAAAGTGAGGGGGTGGAAAACCATTTTCCATGCTAATGGACACCAAAAGAAAGCTGGGGTGGCAATCCTTATGTCAGACAAATTAGATTTTAAACCAGAGATGTAATAAGAGATGAGGAAGGACACGACATCCTAATTAAAGGGTCTATCCAACAAGAAGATCTAACAATTGTAAATATCTATGCCCCTAACATGGGAGCAGCCACTTATATAAGGCAATTAATAACAAAAGCAAAGAAACACATCAACAACAAAACAATAATAGTGGGGGATTTTAACACCCCCCTCACTGAAATGGACAGATCGTCTAAGCAAAAGATCAACAAGGAAATAAAGACTTTAAATGACACACTGGACCAAATGGACTTCACAGACATATTCAGAACATTCCATCCCAAAGCAAAACAATACACATTCTTCTCTAGTGCCCATGGAACATTCTCCAGAATGGATCACATCATAGGTCATAAATCAGATCTCAACCAGTACCAAAAGACTGGAATCATTCCCTGCCTATTTTCAGACCACAATGCTTTGAAACTAGAACTCAATCACAAGAGGAAAGTTGGAAAGAACTCAAATACATGGAGGCTAAAGAGCATCCTACTGAAGAATGAATGGGTCAACCAGGAAATTAAAGAAGAATTTTAAAAATTCATCGAAACCAATGAAACTGAAAACACAACTCTTCAAAATCTTTGGGATGCAGCAAAGGCAGTCCTAAGAGGGAAGTATATAGCAATACAAGCCTTTCTCAAGAAACAGGAAAGGTCTCAGGTACACAACCTAACCCTACACCTAAAGGAGCTGGAGAAAGAAGAGGAAATAAAGCCTAAACCCAGCAGGAGAAGAGAAATAATAAAGATCAGAGCAGAAATCAATGAAATAGAAACCAAAAGAACAGTAGAACAGATCAAAGAAACTAGGAGCTGGTTCTTTGAAAGAATTAACAAGATTGATAAACCCCTGGCCAGACTTATCAAAACGAGAAGAGAAATGACCCAAATCAACAAAATCATGAATGAAAGAGGAGAGATCACAACCAACACCAAAGAAATACAAACAATTATAAGAACATATTATGAGCAACTCTATGCCAGCAAATTAGATAACCTGGAAGAAATGGATGCATTCCTAGACATGTATCAACTACCAAAACTGACCCAAGAAGACATAGAAAACTTGAACAGACCTATAACCGCTAAGGACATTGAAGCAGTCATCAAAAATCTTGCAACAAATAAAAGCCCAGGGCCAGATGGCTTCCCAGGGGAGTTCTACCAAACAGTTCAAGAAGAATTAATACCTATTCTTCTGAAACCGTTCCAAAAAATAGAAATGGAAGGAAAACTTCCAAACTCATGAGGCCACCATTACCTTGATCCCCAAACCAGACAAAGACCCCATCAAAAAGGAGAATTACAGACCAATATCCCTGATGAACACGGATGCAAATATTCTCACCAAAACACTAGTCAATAGGATCCAACAGTACATTAAAAGGATTATTCACCACGACCAATTGGGATTTATCCCTGGGCTGCAAGGTTGGTTCAACATCCACAAATCAATCAACGTGATACAATACATTAACAAAAGAAAGAACAAGAACCATATGATCCTCTCAATAGATGCAGAAAAAGCATTTGAAAAAGTACAGCATCCTTTCTTGATCAAAACTCTTCAGAGTATAGGGATAGAGGGTACATACCTCAATATCATCAAAGCCATCTATGAAAAACCTACAGCGAATATCATTCTCAATGGGGAAAAACTGAGAGCTTTTGCCCTAAGATCAGGAATGTGGCAGGGATGTCCACTATTACCACGGCTATTCAACATAGTATTAGGAGTCCTAGCCACAGCAATCACACAACAAAAAGAAATCAAAGGCATCCAAATCAGCAAAGAAGAAGTCAAACTCTCATTCTTTGCAGATGATATGATAGTTTATGTGAAAAACCCAAAAGACTCCACCCCAAAACGGCTAGAACTCATACAGGAATTCAGTAAAGTGGCAGGATAGAAAATCAATGCACAGAAGTCAGTGGCATTCCTATACACCAACAACAAGACAGAAGAAAGAGAAATTAAAGAGTCGATCCCATTTACAATTGCACCCAAAACCATAAGATACCTAGGAATAAATCTAACCAAAGAGACAAAGGATCTGTACTCAGAAAACTATAAAATACTCATGAAAGAAATTAAGGAAGTCACAAAGAAATGGAAAAACATTCCGTGCTCATGGATTGGAAGAACAAATATTGTGAAGATGTCAATGCTACCTAGAGCAATCTACACATTCAATGCAATCCCCATCAAAATACCATCCACTTTTTTCAAAGAAATGGAACAAATAATCCTAAAATTTGTATGGAACCAGAAAAGACCCTGAATAGCCAGAGGAATGTTGAAAAAGAAAAGCAAAGCTGGCGGAATCACAATTCCAGACCTCCAGCTGTATTACAAAGCTGTCATCATCAAGACAGCATGGTACTGGCACAAAAACAGACACATAGATCAATGGAACAGAATAGAGAGCCCAGAAATGGACCCTCAACTCTATGGTCAACTCATCTTCGACAAAGCAGGAAAGAATGTCCAATGGAACAAAGACAGTCTCTTCAACAAATGGTGTTGAGAGAATTGGACAGCCACATGCAGAAGAATGAAACTGGACCATTTCCTTACACCACACACAAAAATAGACTCCAAATGGTTGAAAGACCTCAATGTGAGACAGGAGTCCATCCAAATCCTAAAGGAGAACTCAGGCAGCAACCTCTTTGACCTCAGCCACAGCAACTTCTTCCTAGAAATATTGCCAAAGGCAAGGGAAGCAAGGGCAAAAAATGAACTACTGGGACTTTATCTAGATAAAAAGCTTTTGCACAGCAAAAGAAACCGCCACCAAAACCAAAAGACAACCAACAGAATGGGAGAAGATATTTGCAAATGACATATCAGATAAAGGGCTAGTATCCAAAATCTATAAAGAACTTATCAAACTCAACCCCCACAGAACAAATGATCCAATCAAGAAATGGGCAGAAGACATGAACAGACATTTTTCCAAAGAAGACATCCAAATGGCCAACAGACACATGAAAAAGTGCTCAACATCACTCGGCATCAGGGAAATCTAAATCAGAACCTCAGTGAGATACCACCTCACACCAGTCAGAATGGCTAAAATTAACAAGTCAGGAAATGACAGATATTGGCGGGGATGCAGAGAAAGGGGAACCCTCCTACACTGTTGGTGGGAATGAAAACTGGTGCAGCCACTCTGGAAAACAATATGGAGGTTCCTCAAATAGTTGAAAATAGAGCTACCATATGATCCAGCAATTGCACTACTGGGTATTTACCCCAAAGATACAAATGTAGGGATCTGAAGGGGTATGTGCACCCTGATGTTTATAGCAGCAATGTCCACAATAGCCAAACCATGGAAAGAGCCAAGATGTCCATCAATAGATGAATGGATAAAGAAGTTGTGATATATATATATATATATACATTGGAATATTATGCAGCCATGAAAAGGAATGAAATCTTGCCATTTGCAACGATGTGGATGGAACTGGAGGGTATTATGCTGAGTGAAATAAGTCAAGCAGAGAAAGACATGTATCATATGACTTCACTGATATGAGGAATTCTTAATCTCAGGAAACAAACTGAGGGTTGCTGGAGTGGGGGGTGGGGTGGGAGAGGGGGTGACTGGGTGATGGACACTGGGGAGGGTATGTGCTCTGGTAAGCGCTGTGAACTGTGCAAGATCGTTGAATCTCAGATCTGTACCTCTGAAAAAAAAAAAACAAAAAAATTTAAAAAAAAAAAAAAAAAAGAAGAAGATAGCAGGAGGGGAAGAATGAAGGGGGATATCAGAGGGGGAGATGAACCATGAGAGACGATGGACTCTGAAAGACAAACTGAGGGTTCTAGAGGGGAGGGGGGTGGGAGGATGGGTTGGCCTGGTGATGGGTATTAAAGAGGGCATGTTCTGCATGGAGCACTGTGTGTTATGTACAGACAATGAATCATGGAACACTAAATCTAAAACTAATGATGTAATGTATGATGATTAACATAACAGTAAAAAAAAATTTAAAAAAAAGTACCTGCATCGAACATCTAAAATTTCCCCTAATTTTTCATTATTAGTTTATTTCTCAATATTTAACTAAACCCTCCTTGAAGTTGACTAAAAATTATGCTAAGTAAACAAGCCACACTCGTGGCCATATAACATCCATTTACACACTGAACCTCAAGCAATAAAATTCAAAATTGTAAATATTATAAACTAAACGGGAGATTGGAGTGAATAAAGTCAAAGCAACTTGATCTCTTACTTTAAAAATGTTTAATCATATTTAATTTTAACTACACATGTAGTAAACAAAATGTACTTCCCAAAACCACATTCTCACTACACTCAATCTTTATATTTTGTGTTTCTGGTGTCCTATTTAATAAATTTTTTGCCTATCAAAAGATCATGAAGATGTTTGCATATGGTATCTTCTGGAAGATTTATTAATGTACCATTTATATTTAGATCAACAATCTACCTGTAATGGTGAATGCTCTATGGTAAGTCTCTCTACCACAGCTCTCTGGTGTCTCCTGTGCTATAATAAGTAAGTCTGTTTCTGGACTCTTTATTAAAAGGGAATATTTGGCTTTGTGTTAACATGATATAGTTTTAATATTTAGGGTTTAATAATATGTCTTGATATCTAATAGTAAAAATCTTTCGGCTTGGTTCTTCTTGTTGAAGACTGCCATGGGTATTTTTGGTCCTCTGTGTTTTGTAGTCAACTGAATTACTTGTTCTTCTCTTAAAGGATTATATATCCACATCTTGCCACAGCCTCATGGATGGCAGGTTATATTTCATTGACTTTGGGCTTGGCTATATGACTTGACTTTATTGATAGGACGCTAGCAAATATGACATGGATAAAGGTTTCAGACACGCTTGCTTAGTTAGCTTCTCTTGCACTCCTAACACTGTCATGAGAATAGCCTATCTTGGGTAGATGCTGCTTTCCAGCCAGTGCTCCAAATATATCAAAATAGGTGAATCAAAGCTGGTCTAGCTGACTTGCAAATCTAAGCCTAAAGCAGAATCACCCTGCAAACCTGCCAGTGTGAGTAAATACTGCTCCTTTTAAAAAATGTTTATTCCTGACTTTATTTTTAAATTTTATTTATTTATTTATTGAGACAGAGAGAGCATGTGCGCACACACAAGTGGGAGGAGGAGCAGAGGGAGAAGAGGCTCCCGGCAGGCCAGGGAGCCCCACGCGGGACACCATCCCTGGACCCTGGGATCATGACCTGAGCCTAAGGCAGACCCTTAACCAACTGAGCCACCCAGGTGTCCCTGACTTGATTTTTAATAAACATTTTTATGTTTATTATGAAAAAAACAATTTTACATTTACAGAAAAAATGTGAAGTTAGAAACATTTATACAGTTCCCATATATCCAATTTCCCCTATTATTAACATTTTACATTACTATAGTAGACAAATGAATGAGACCAGACAAAACCACCTACCTGAAACAGAGATATAATTTATAATTAATGCTTATTGGTTTTATACCCCAGTTTTATTTTCTCTCCTAAACTCATCTTTACTACCTTAGCAATGCTTAAGAAAGGTTTTTATTTTAGAATAGTTTTAGATTTATAAAAAAGTTGCAAAGCTTTTAGAGATTTCCCATATCCTTCATATCCAATTT
Organism: Mirounga leonina; assembly: GCF_011800145.1. Classification (NCBI taxonomy): domain Eukaryota; kingdom Metazoa; phylum Chordata; class Mammalia; order Carnivora; family Phocidae; genus Mirounga; species Mirounga leonina. The sequence continues at coordinate 13,713,998 of NW_023270374.1, read as the reverse complement.
CCCCTACTGTCAACATCTTATATCAGTATATTTGTCACAACTTATGAACCTATAATGATATATTACTTTTAACTAAAGTCCATAACTTATTTAGATATACTCAGTTAACTTAATGTCTTATTTCTATTCAAGGATCCCATCTAGCATACCACATTACATGTCTCCTTAAACTCCTTTTGGCTGTCTCAGTTTCTCAGACTGTCCTTGTTTTTAACGACCTTGACAATTTTGAGAAATATTACAGAGGCACTGAGAAGAATTCTGCACTGATTTGTCTATTCTCTCCAATTTACTTATTAAATCATTGATTTATATCAGGACAGATTCACCGATATTTTATATTTTATCATCTATTTTATATTCAAGTTTTGGAATTTTTAGATAATTTCATATGCAGCAAATATTATGGAAGTAACTGGTTGATATATTTTCATATAAGTTTTTGAGTCAGTATGACCAGTCACACACACACACACACACACACACACACACACACACAGAATTCTGATTGAGATTACATTGAATTCATAGATTTTCTGAAAAATGACATCTTTACAATGTTATTTCTTCTAATTAGAGCCACGGACATAGTGTATTTCTTAAATTATGTGTTTTACTTTGCAGGGTAGAATTCTGCATATCTTTTGTTTATCATGACTACACATGCAATTTGCTTTTTCATAAACTTTTAAATACTTATCAAAAAGTACAGAAATCATAAATGTTCAGCTTGATAGATTTTCACAAATTACTGATGTGGTCAGCATACCAGCAGACCTCCATGTCACCATTTAGTCATTACACTGAGATTAAATGCTCTTGAATTTGACACCAAATGCTATTTTTTATTGTTTCATACTTTTTATTAATGGAAACACTGCATATTGTTTCTGGCTTCTTTCTCTGAACATTATGGGGTATTTTTTAGATTCTATCACAGTATTGTATGTAGCTTAATTCCTGAAGTCATATTGTTATATAATATTCAATTTTGTGACTATATCACAATTTATATTTATATATATATATATATATATATATATATCCTTTCTACTATTGATGAAAAGTTGGGGTGTTTCCAATTTTTAACTATTACAAATAGTGCAGCTATAATCATCACATGTATATATTTTTAAAGATAATTATATATATATATGTATATATAAAATTCTTTTAGGTATATACATAGTGGTCAAATTGCTACCCTATTACATATATTTATCATTAGAAACTCTCAATTTTACAAAGGAGTTTTATCAATTTACATTCACAAGTCGTGCATGAGGGTTCCAACTGGTGAACATTCTTACCAACATTTGACATTTTTATCTAACTATTGTTTTAACTGGATGTCCCTAATAACTAATGATACTCAGTATAATGTGTTCACCGATAATTTGATTATTTTTTTAGTGAAGGGACTGTTTGAGTCTTTTGCCCATTTGTGTATTACTTGTCCACCAGTTTCTGAATAATTTGGAGATGTTCTTTGTATAATTTGGGCATGAGTTCCTTGCTGGAAATAGGTCTTAAAAATAACTTCTCAATTTTCACTTTGCCTTTTCACTTTCTTAAAGGTATCCTGTGATTAAAAGATAAATTGAACTATGTTAAAATTAAATCAATTTTAAAAAAACTGGGGGGGGTGCAGAGGGAGAGGGAGAAAGAGTATCTTAGGCAGGCTCCATGCCCAATGCGGAGCCTCACACAGGGCTTGATCTTAAAGTCCCTGAGATCATGACCTGAGCTGAAATCAAGGGTCAGATGCTTAACCCACTGAGCCACCCAGGCGCCCCTATCAATATTTTTAATAGCTTAATTGAGTCCTGCTTAAGAAACCTGTGCTTATACAATGTCATAAAGATGTTCTGTTATTTTCCTAAGGATTTATGTTTTACCTTTCACATTTAGGTTTTCAATTTTTATGGAAGTGTTTTTACATATGGTGTGGGGTAGGAATCAAGATAGTTTTTCCCCCTATATGAATATACAAAAAGATACAACATTATATATTAAAAACACCACAACACTGTGGTTAGGCGACTGCCTTCAGCTCAGGTCATGATCCTGGAGTCCTGGGATTGAGTCCCGCATGGGGCTCCCGGCTCAGCGGGGAGCCTGCTTCTCCCTCTGACCCTATCCCCTCTCGTGCTGTTTCTCTCTCTCAAATAAATAAATAAATAAAATCTTTAAAAAAAAAAAAAACAGCACAACACTGTGGTGCTACCTTTGACATATATCAGGTGACCATATATGTATTGGGCAGTTTCTCATTTCTTGCTGCTTCATTTTATTTGATAGGTTGATTTACCTGATTCCAATACCACAGTATCTTAATTACTATAATTTTATATTTGGCCTTAACATCCAATAGTTTAAGTCCTCCAGCTTATTGTTCAAAATCATTTGGTTACTCTAGTTCCTTTGCAGTCCCATTATATATATATGTGTGTGTACTTTATAATCAGCTCATCAATTTGCACACAAAAACTCCAGTAAAATTTTGCTTAAAATTGGATATTCATGGGGCATCTGAGTGGCTCAGTCGGTTAAGCCTCCAACTCTTCATTTTGGCTCAGGTCATGAACTCAGGGTCGTGAGATCAAGCCCCACACTTTGCTCCATGCTCAGTGTGGATTCTGCTTGAGATTCTCTCTCTGCCCCTCCTCCCACTCATCTCTTTCCCTAAATAAACTCTTTAAAAAAATTAAATAGGACATTTGCAAATTTTATATCAAATTGAGGAAAGTTGATAATTTTTTTATTATGTTATGCTAATCACCATACATTACATCATTAGTTTTTGATGTAGTGTTCCATGATTCATTGTTTGCATATAACACCCAGTGCTCCATGCAGAACGTGCCCTCCCTAATACCCATCACCAAGCTAACCCATCCTCCCACCCCCCCTCCCCTCTAGAACACTCAAGTTTGTTTTTCAGAGTCCATTGTCTCTCATGGTTCATCTCCCTCTCCAATTTCCCCCCACTTCATTCTTCCACTCCTGCTATCTTCTTTTTTTCTAACATATAATGTATTATTTGTTTCAGAGGTACAGATCTGTAATTCAACAGTCTTGCACAATTCACAGCATTCACCATAGCACATACCCTCCCTAGTGTCTATCACCCAGCCTCTCCATCCCTCCCACCCCCCACCACTCCAGCAACCCTCAGTTTGTTTCCTGAGATTAAGAATTCCTCATATCAGTGAGGTCATACGATACATGTCTTTCTCTAATTAACTTATTTCACTCAGCATAACACTCTCCAGTTCCATCCACATCATTGCAAATGGCAAGTTTCATTCCTTTTGATGGCTGCATAATATTCCATTGTGTATATATATATACCACATCTTCTTTATCCATTCATCTGTCAATGGACATCTTGGCTCTTTCCACAGTTTGGCTATTGTGGACATTGCTGCTATAAACATCGGGGTGCACGTACCCCTTCAGATCCCTACATTTGTATCTTTGGGGTAAATACCCAGTAGTGCAATTGCTGGATCATATGGTAGCTCTATTTTCAACTTTTTGAAGAACCTCCACACTGTTTTCCAGAGTGGCTGCACCAGTTTGCATTCCCACCAACAGTGTCAAAATCATGAATGAAAGAGGAGAGATCACAACCAACACCAAAGAAATACAAACAATTATAAGAACATATTATGAGCAACTCTATGCCAGCAAATTAGATAACCTGGAAGAAATGGATGCATTCCTAGACATGTATCAACTACCAACACTGAACCAGGAAGAAATAGAAGACCTGAACAGACCTATAACCATTAAGGAAATTGAAGCAGTCATCAAAAATCTCACAACAAACAAAAGCCCAGGGCCAGATAGCTTCCCAGGGGAATTCTACCAAACATTTCAAGAAGAATTAATACTTATTCTTCTGAAACTGTTCCAAAAAATAGAAATGGAAGGAAAACTTCCAAACTCATTTTATGAGGTCACCATTACCTTGATCCCCAAACCAGACAAAGACCCCATCAAAAAGGAGAATTACAGACCAATATCCTTGATGAACATGGATGCAACAATTCTCACCACAATACTAGCCAATAGGATCCAACAGTACATTAAAAGGATTATTCACCATGACCAAGTGGGATTTATCCCTGGGCTGCAAGGTTGGTTCAACATCCACAAACCAATCAATGTGATACATTAACAAAAGAAAGAACAAGAATCATATGATCCTCTCAATAGATGCAGAAAAGGCTTTTGACAAAGTACAGCATCCTTTCTTGATCAAAACTCTTCAGAGTATAGGCATAGAGGGTACATACCTCAATATCATAAAAGCCATCTATGAAAAATCCACAGCGAATATCATTCTCAATGGGCAAAAACTGAGAGCTTTCCCCCTAAGGTCAGGAACGTGGCAGGGATGTCCACTATCACCACTGCTATTCAACATAGTATTAGAAGTCCTAGCCACAGCAATCAGACAACAAAAAGAAAGAAAAGGCATCCAAATCGGCAAAGAAGAAGTCAAACTCTCACTGTTTGCAGATGATATGATACTTTATGTGGAAAACCCAAAAGACTCCACCCCAAAACTGCTAGAACTCATACAGGAATTCAGTCAAGTGGCAGGATAGAAAATCAATGCAGGGAAATCAGTGGCATTCCTATACACCACCACCAAGACAGAAGAAAGAGAAATTAAGGAGTTGATCCCATTTACAATTGCACCCAAAATTATAAGATACCTAGGAATAAATCTAACCAAAGAGGAAATTTGATAATTTTAAAATACTGATACCTATATTCCTTGAGAATGGTCTATTTTGGCCTTTTAAAATTTCCTTCAATAGTATCTGACATAGCTTTCAGTGTAGAGATCTTTCATGCCTATCATCAGATGTACTTGCAGGTGTCTGCTATTTTTTATGGTATTTTAATGCCATTTTATTAAATGTACTTTTCCAGTTATTTATTCCTAAAATCCACAAAATTGATTTATATTTACCTTATATTTGGTGACCTTATTAAATTTGCTCATTAAAACTCAAGTGTCAGTACAGTATTTTGGATTTTCTATGTACAAAATCATGTTAGTTGCAAATAAATTTTTCATGTATGTATGTATGTAATTTTTGGCTAGGACTTTTAGTCCATGACTGCATCCTTGTTTTATTCCAGGTTTTAAGAATACAACTGTCAATTTTTATTATCAAGTATGCTGTTTGTTGTAATATATAACACTCTCTGATTTTAAAATTTCTCTTCTAAATCGTACCACTTACAACAACATGGATGAACCTTTTGGGCACTAGGCTAAGTGAAATAAGTCAGACAGAGAAAGACAAATACTGTATGATCTCAGTTATATGTGGAATCTAAAAAACTGAACCCATAGAAACAGAGTAGGTTGGTGGTTTTCAGGAGTGGGGGGTAAAGGAAATGGGGGAGATGCTGGCCAAGGGCACAAATCTTTCAGTGTAAGATGAATGAGTTCTGGGAATCTAATGTACAGCCTAGTGAATATAATTAAAAATACCATATTGTATACTTGAAAGTTGCCAAGAGAATAGATCCTAAATATTTTCACCACACTCACATGCAAAATGGTAACTATGGATGTGTTAACTAACCTTACTATGGTCATTATTTCACAATATATACGTGTCAAACCAGGGGCGCCTGGGTGGCTCAGTTGGTTAAGCGACTGCCTTCGGCTCAGGTCATGATCCTGGAGTCCCGGGATCGGGTCCCGCATCGGGCTCCCTGCTCAGCAGGGAGTCTGCTTCTCCCTCTGACCCTCCCCCCTCTCATGCTGTCTCTATCTCATTCTCTCTCTCAAATAAATAAATAAAATCTTAAAAAATATATATATATATATATATGTCAAACCATATTGTATATATACCTTTAACTTACATAATGGTTTATGTCAATTATATCTCAATAAAGCTAGCTGGAAAAGTCCCATTCTATTCCTAGCTTGTTAATGGTTTCCTTTTAATCATTAGATGTAAATTTTTTTATTTAAAGCTTTTTCTGCATCAGTTGAGATAATTATCCTTTTTTTTTTCTGATTCTGTTGTGAATAGCCTTCATTGAATTTTAACTATGAAGCCAACTTTGCATTTCTGGAATAAATCCAATGTCATCAGGATACATTATGCTAGTCATATATCACTGTTGATTTTCAAACCACCACCACCACACCACCACACAGTCTAGAGTTAATCCATTTCAATGTTCTCACCCTGGAGAAGATTCAAACTTTCTTTCAGCTCTTCTCCCTTCTGCCCATACTACCACCTATATGATAATAACCAAATTTTTATTGCTTACTATGGGTTAGGTATTCCTCTAGCTATCTGATCTACATCCAACATTAATACATTTAGTTCTCATGGGAATATGGGGGGGGGGGAACTCCTATCCTATTTTACAGATAAGAAAACAGTTATCATGAGGTTAAGTAATGTGCCCAAGTTCACCCTAGGCTGAGCTTTGTTCCTGGCAGTATGGTTCTAGAGCTGGTGTCTTCGGTGACTCTACCAGACTGCTACACTGTGTCTTTCAGAAAGCTAAGATTTTACTCACCCAAAAATTCCTTCCTATTCAACAAGAGAATAGAAAGTTCCTTCCAATTCCACTTTTAAACAACTTATTTAGGGTTATCAGTAAGATTTCCTGATTTCCATACCCATTATTGTTTTCTTATACACTGGATTCGTTTGTCTCTATCCTGGATCTTATTCAGTACCATATCTTTTACACAAAGTCTAGGTGTGAAAAGACTTCTGAATTGATCCATATTTGAAAGTGTGCGTCTTTATTTTCATATTTGAAAACAGCACCGTGAAATGTAGCAACCTATTTACTTCTCTTCTTCCTTGCACAAAACTGTTCCCAATTTCCAAATACTAGAAGCTTTTTATCATTTTCTCATTCCAAAACTTCACCACATTATATTAATGGATGCATGTTTTAAAATTCATCCTGCTTAGGAGACCCTTTCATCTTCATGAGTTTATGGCTTACTTAATGTTGAGACTTTTTTCACTGCTTTGAGAATTTCAGACTATATGTTCTTAAAGCTTCAAGTTTATTTAGAAGTTTTATAACATTCAAAGGCATTTACAAGAGAAAAGAAATGTTCTGTAATTCTGTCAACCAAATATATTAACTGTTATCATTACTGTGTGAGCATCACTTAGAAGCTGTGTCCATGGAATTTTTAAGTAATTTAAATCACTTTATGTTTAATGTTGTATTTTGCTTTTTATCTCACTACATTATAATTTTTAACACATCATAGAGCATTAATATCCATTTAAAGACTTATTATATCCCATTAAATTGTCAAAAAACTTTCTTAATCTACAGAAAAGAAGATTCTAAAGAGATAATTATTGCTTCTATTAGGATTACAAGTGACTTGACAAACCACACCTCTCCCTTCTGAACCTGACTTGAGTTTATAGCCAAATTAGAAATACACACTGGTTTAGGACAGATAGAAATGGAAATATTAAAGGTCACAACTTACAAAATTAAGTTAAAAGGATCACTTTAACTAATAGCCAGGGCCAGTTTCATGGGCATTAGACCTGTGCACCTGCACAAGGTCCTGAAGCTGTGCCATCAACACTTTCAAATTATTAATCATTCTAAAAAAGGAGCCCTACAGATTATAGAGCCAATCCTGATAGTGGTCATAGCCAGAGTTTCTAGCACTTCTCTTTAAATCTAGACCTGGAATGACCCCCCAAAAAGGAATATGCAGAGTTGACCTTTGCTTACCAGCTGGAGTGGGATTACTCCCTAATGCCCATCAAGCCCCAATATCAGGAACAGGGAGAGAGAGCCCTCCCCACAAACATCTAGATGTGTTTACCACAAAGAAAGGGAACTGGTAATGAGTATCACTGTTCTCCCCACTGTTTTATGAGCTATGTTATAACTTCCTAGGAGGGAAATGTTTCTCTTAGGACTTCAAATATGTGAAGAGTTGTCATGGATAAGAGCTTAGACTCAGGATTGTAACAGATATGAAACTGGGTCACAAAGGTGAAAGTAAGAAGCTTATTTGGGGAGAAAATAAGGTTAATCTATCTTAAAATAGGAGTTATTAAAAAACAGAATCTGATGACTTGTGATGTAATGAGTTCCATATCAATGGAAATATTCACCAGGCAATGACTAGATAAGCATCTACTAAGAAGGTCTTTACCTAGGGAATGGAAAATATTACTTCATGAGAAATCAAAAACCCAACTTTCTGTTGTGATTTGTTTAGTTTTCCTTCTTCAAGGGATGACTTATGGATCTATTCTGTGAGATTTTTTTTTTCCATGTAGTTTTAGGCTTAATTTTAAATACTCTTTCAATACCCAAAACAGCTCTAAAGCTGTGGTTTTATCTATACTCGAATGTCTTTTAAAAATCAATTTTATACAAATAATTTTATATTGGATAGATAATAAAAAGTTTTTCAGCATTTCCTAGTGAAGTCACTGGGCTGAAATTTAAATTGTGTATGTAACATCTTAGTCCTATTAGATACTATCATCCCATTTTACAGAAAAGGAACCTGAGGCTTAGATAAATTTATCATCATGTACAAAGTTACCCAGTTGATTAAGTTCAGATTTGTTTAAAACCATGCCCATCTGATTTTTGAACTAGGATTAACCATCATGATATAGTATTTAGCAAGTCCTAGTATTTTTGCCTTAGATTTGTACCCATTCAAGGGATCAAACATATTGCCATTTTCCCACCAATGTGGCAAAGCGGTCATTAGAAAGGTCTTAAATATTTACTATGGAAAAATGTCACATCTATTTTTTGAGGTAGGATATCCCATTTACTCATCATAGCAGTCCTGTGAGACACGTTGAGTTTATTATTCTTACCACGGATGAAACAAGGATGTGTCAGGGAGGCTAAACAATCTGCCTAAGAACCCTAGATAGCAGGCAACTCGGCAGAGACAAAGTTACAGGAACAGCCATGTAGAATCACATTACGGCTTCAAATCAGGATGAAAATGCTGAAAAGCTTGGCAGCATCAGTGACTCTTTCGTCTTCTTTGCATCACTTTGTTAATTCGTGATCATAGTGACTTGTCATTTTTGTTTCTTGATTTGTCTCAGGCTCTGAGCTGATCCATAAATCCCATGGGCAGCACTACAAAAGAACAACCCTTTCCTATCAGGTTGGTTGTCTTTTATCAATGTTTCACTCAAAGGACCCATTCTCTCTTCTCCATTCTCCTGGCCACAGTTCTAAGTGCCTTTTGGTGAGATGCTGGTCTAAGAAGGTGCAGAACTCTACCTTATTTTTATACACATGGGAATGTTGAGGGACCATCTCCACCTTCTCTATTTCAATATAGGAGTATTTCTCAGTGAAGTCACTTTTCCTTTCAATTTTCTACTTTCACTGAGCAATTCTACATTGAGTCTGTTTTGTTTTTTAAAAGATTTTATTTATTTATTTGAGAGAGAGCACAAGCAGGGGGAGAGGTAGAGGAAGAGGGAGAAGCAGACTCCCCACTGAGCTGGGAGCCCGACATAGGGCTCCATCCCAGGATCCCGTGATCATGACCTGAGCTGAAGGAAGACGGTTAACCAACTGAGCCACCCAGGCACCCCTACATTGAGTCTTTTAATTAAAATTACTGGCTCTGCCTTCTTTCCATAATATTGCACAGTATAAAATAGATTCCCTAACACTAGAGTCTATACTTGAGTTTATTATTAAACAGATGATTATTTTCAATTAGCAGCTTGTACTTTACTTTTGCTTTAGGAAAATGCCACAGAGGACTGTGTAAGGCTGCTGGGTTTGGCATACGATTCCTGTTCCTAGGGTTAATAACCAGTTTCCTCAAACTACAAAACCTTAATGTTTTACTTTTTCATCACAGAGTGCATGGGCTTTATATAGATGTTGAGGAGGGATTTCACAGCCCCAGAATGAAGCTATTTGTACTATTTATTATACTATTTATACCTGCTGCACCTCCTCCTATCCAGAGGGAGAGAACTTTTAAGAGCCCTGTCCAAACTGCAGGTGTGCCGAAGGCTCCTGCTAACAGCAGGGGCAGCCTTTATAGCATTTCCTCAAGACTGCTTCAGATCACTTTTCAGTGTGTAAAACTGGATTTTCATTAATGGCACTAATGACACGCTAATGGGGATAGGGCAGCACACCCAACGCCAGAGACTGAGCAAGTGAGGCTGAAAACAGGCCAGTCTGAGCTTCTGTAAGATGAAATACTGCAGGGTGTTGATACATTGCATTTCTTCTCGAATACCTGGCAGGCGCAGGACCTACTTGTTAAATGGGTTGCCTTTGAGGCCAAGCAGGAATAGATCTAGTTACAGTTTTTCACACAAGGACAAAACAAGGAGACAGAAAAAGCTCAGGGGTCAGACATTTGCAAGCTGCAGCTGTTTTCTGCAGCAGGGCATTCTGAAGACCTATAAGCTGACACATTACCCAAGACATGACCATGCACTGACCTCCCTGCTCCTTCTACTCCCTGGAGTGGTGTTCAAGGCTACTGTTTGTTACAAGGGCCACTAAGGACCATATCAAAGCAGCAGCTACATCACAGTTATCACTTTTAAAATATACACAATCTGCTCTAGTTGGGAAATATAGAGGAGCAAACCTGAGTTCTGGCCTTTCCTCCAGGGAGCTCAGGTGATCAGTAGTTCCTAATTCTTAAAGCAGCTCCTTGTGGTAGGTCAGCATAGTTTTTAAACAAATAGTGTGAGAGCAGAGGACGCCTGAGAAGCTGATGGAGATAGATTATTTTGACTTCCTTTTCATTGTGCAATCCATCAGCACGGGAAAATACTTTCTTTGCATTATTCCCACCTGGCTTTGATCTTGTTAGTGGAATGCTGGGAGAAATGCTGGCCTTTAAAATTTGCTTGTGCGGTTGTAATATTAAAAACAATTAACAGGGCGCCTGGGTGGCTCAGTTGGTTAAGCCACTGCCTTCGGCTCAGGTCATGATCCTGGAGTCCTGGGATCGAGTCCCGCATCGGGCTCCCTGCTCGGCGGGGAGTCTGCTTCTCCCTCTGACCCTCCCCCCTCTCATGTGCTTTCTCTCTCTCAAATAAATAAATAAAATCTTTAAAAAAAAATTAACAAAAAAAAAGAAAAAACAATTAACAGACTACTTTTCAGAGAGGACAGCTTATCACAGAAGTAGGAATATGTCTCAAAAATCAACTCTGTAGGTATGTCAAAGGCAAAACACCCACACCACCACTTTCTCTGACTTTGCTAAAACAAGTCAGCACCCTAGGAAAAGCCCATTTATCATCCCTGTCCTAGTCAATGCCCTCATATTTAAGTTGAGACAAAAGATACACAGGAAAGTTGAGTAACTTGCCCAGCATCACACAGGGATGTGTGACAGAGCCAGAACTAGAAACATAGTCTCTTAACATCCTACCCACTTACTTCTCTTCTGTCTCATACTGCCTCTCTGGAAAATTCCCTTTCAATCAAATTTCCTCCATAAATTATGTGGTTGCTACAGCCTCTTAGTTAGGCCAGTGGATGCAGGGCCAGTCTTAAGGTCAGTAGGTGATGGTCTTGCATCTATTACATTTGAAATAGGTACTTTCTTTTGGGTGTCATATCTGTTCCTTATGCAGGTCCAAAGCTAAAGACTGGAACCACCGTTGATTCTCTTGCTTACTTTTCAATGAGACCTACAGAGTATCAAAAAGAAATTTCCTTCTAATATTCAGTTCTAGAGAGCTGGGATTGTTTCCCTTTTATGTCTCTAGCTGGGTAATTATATTGTAGATCTACAAAGTAATTTTCTCATTTCCATGTTTAGGTCATCCAACTACCAAACATTTTTTGCAATTCATTTGTACATATTGGCCACTTTTATGTTGGTACAAGGGACTGTGAACCTACGATGCTGAAATGATACACATTATTAGGAAATAGGAATTATCTGTTTCAGCATTCTTTGTGTGTATCCATCTAGGTTTTGAGTTGACTGGCGTAGAAGTGTGACCACAAGATGGACCACCTAAAATATGCACATTTGTAAGCTCTCTCTCTGTGTTAGGTGAATACTTGCTCTTTGTACCAGTGCACCAATATAAAACTGTTTTGAATATTCTTGTAAGGTTGGTGGGGTTATGTTGTAAGATTGAGGAACTGATGTATCTTCAAGAGTCGTGATACATGAGTTACTGAGGAGAGACACAAAAAGCTTAAAAATCTACCCTGCCTATGGCTTTGAGTTGATAGGATTAAAGAAAGATAAAAAAGAATAGCATATCCAATAGAGAGTTAGTATCTAAAATATATAAAGAACTCATACAACACCAAAAATACTAATGACCTAAAAATTAGAAGTTAAAAACTGGTAGAAGACATGGAACAAACATTTCTCCAAAGACAACCTACAGATGGCCAATAGACACAAGTAAAGATGCTCAACATCACTAATCATCAGGGAAATGCAAATCAAAACCACAATGAGATATCACTTCACACCTGTCAGAATGGCTAAATTCAACAACACAGGAACAACAAGGGTAGGTGAGGATGTGGAGAGAAAGGAACCCTCATGCACTGTTGAAGGGAATGCAAACTAGTGCAATCAGTGTGGAAAACAGTATGGAGGTTCCTCAAAAAGTTAAAAATAGAACTGCCCTATGATCCAGTAATTGTACTAGGTATTTACCCGAAGAATATGAAAGCACTAATTTGAAAGGATATATGCAACCCAATATTTATTGCAGGATTATTTGCAATAGCCAAATTATGGAAGCAGCCTAAGTGTCCACTGATAGATAAATGGATAAAGAAGATGTGGTATATTATCCAATGATAAAAAGAATGAAATCTTGCCATTTGCAACAACATGGATGAATCTAGAGAATAGAATGCTAACTGAAATGAGTCAGAGAAAGACTAATATCATATGATTTCTTTTTTGTTGTTGTTAAAACAATTAATTTTTTTAATTTTGTGTATTGCTAGCACTATTATAATGATATGATTTCACTCATACAAATGAACAAAGGAAAAAAAGACAAACCAAAAAACACTCTTAACTACAGAGAACAAACAGATGGTTACCAGAGGGGAGGTGGTAGCGGGGATGGATGAAATGCATGGAAGGTCTTAAGAGTACACTTATCTTGATGAGCACTGGGTAATATATGGAATTGTTGAATCACATACTGTACACCTGAAACTAATATAACAGTGTATGTTAACTACACTGGAATTTTAAAAAAAAAAGCTATAAAAGGAAAGGAAACATTTTGTAAACTATGACAGGTTATGTATATCTATTACTCATTAAATTATATTTTAAAAATTAATATGAATATTATAGGTTGCTTTATCTTTGATTCAAATGATTGGCCTTCCTATAATAGACATCCTGAAATACAGAAAGGCAAGAGTACAGATTCTCAGAGTACACTAGTTAGCTACTGCCACAATCATGCTACATAACAACCATAAAATTTCAGCAGCATACATTTATTTCCCATGCATCTGTGGGGCTCCATTGCTATAAGCTTTTGTATAAGGCTTGCTCATACATCTATAGTCCAGCTGACATACTCATATATCTCCAGGTTAGCTCTTCTCCATGTGTCTCTTCCTTTCCCTGGGGCCAGCAGGTTAACCTGCATGCCTTTTTATTATAATGGAAGAGGCACAAAAGCAAATGAAAATACACAAATGCTTTCTAAAACTCTGCTTATAACTGGCCAGCTAATAATACACAAGTCACATGGCTGAGACTAGTGCCAAGGAGTGGGGGCAGGTTATCCTGTCCCTATGTGAAGGCCCTGCAAATCTGCATTAGCAAGTAGTATCAATAAAAGGAAGGGTAAAGATTTGTACCAACTAATGCAATTTACCATATGTACATACTATTTAAATCATTAGTAGAAGCAATGGATTAACTGAATGTAAAGCAACATGAACAGATCTTAAAAACACAGTTCTTAGTGAAAAACATGGGAAGAAGAATGGAAAATAACCCCATTTATAAAAATTAAAAATGCATACATTCAAACATAACAAATTTGAATAAAAGTAAACCCACTAAGCATACTAAAAGAACTGTTTTTGGAGAAAGGGTAATTAATGAAGGGGATTATGATAGGGATAAAAAAAATACACATTTTAAAAAATTATTGGTATATATACTCTGACCACCAGAGAGGTAACTGTAATCTTGATTCATGGGTCATTCATCAATTTTTATTTAAGGCCAGTGAAAGAGATAGTCCTTGTTCAAAAAAGACTGTTTTTGGTTGATTTTGCATTTTATTAATGGAAGTCAAGAAAAAATTAATTTATATAGTGGTGTTAGACTATGAGGCCATGTTGCCCATAAAATATTTATAAATTAGGTCAGGATTTTTTTTCTGTTTTTTTTAACTTTACATTACATAGTGCTTCCCAGGTTGTAAATTAGTTTCATATTTCTTGACTACTGTAATCCTTGTCACAGGCTGTATGGTTAGCAAGGTAGGTGCTGGACCCAGAAACCAAGGTTCTGAGGGGCAAAGTGATACCTCAGGTGACACAACTTTTACTTCTCATAGTTCTTATCCAAAAGGCCCACCAAAACTGTTTGGCTGTAAAAAATACACATACTTGGGCCCACTACCAGAAATTCCAAATCAGTAGGACAAGGTTATACCCCAGACATCTGGGTTTTCACAAAACTTCCTCAGGGATTTTTGTGCCAAAAGGCAAGAACTCTCAACCCAGACATGTTTCTTCACAAAGACACAAGTTAGTTTGCACAGGATTAGACACATTTTGTCAGTCTTTCACATTTTCCATTTTCTCTTTTTCCTTTTTCATATCTCTCACTTGGCTGGGCTCTTCTAATCCTAGGAATGACCTCCTGTTGCTAGTTCTACCCATTTCCTTCTTGGCCAAGGTTTAATTTCTCTCTGCCCACTTGATTCTTACAAGATTAAGCAAAGTTATTTTCAAAGAGGAATGGAGCAAAAACATTGCTCTCTTATCACTGAGAACAAAATAAAGGACCCATGGCCCTTCTAGTTACATATTACACTGAACACTTTATACCTTTCATAGCATGCTCACTTTCTGCACTTTACTCTTTGAATTCAAAAGAAGATATGATAGCATGGTGACCTGGTAAGACAGTCAAACTGTTGGGACTATAGGTTACAGCCCTGGCTTTGCCAATAATCAGCTAAGTGACTTGAAATAAGTATAATGGTTCATGATTTGGTCTATGAATAGCCACTCAAAGATATACATTCAGTTTTGCTCTAAGGCTTGTTTTGAAAACATGAATTTGTGTCAGTACAACTGATTATTTTATGGAAGAACTGGAGTGTAACATGAATTTTGTGTTTGCAAATGTAGGATTTCATCCTAGAGAAATACTATATGAACACAGCAAATTGCACCCAACTGAACCAAGCTGTGTAGGAATATACAAAATGCACCCAAGTATACACCTCAAATACCTACTGAGTACCTCAGTTCATCATGTGCATCATGAGCTGCACCCACCCACCCAGAGTGTTACAATTTTCTGAGTCCAAAGAACTTTCCTTACACCTTTCACAACAGCTCACAAGCTGCAACCCTTCCAATATTCTATCCACAAGCAAACTTCAGATCTTTTTCAAAGCAAAGCACCAAATTTATTGTAGTTTTGAAGTGACAGTGAGTCTATAGTTCTAGATCTTTCAGACCTAGCTGACATCTCACTCTGCAAATGCTGCCAAGATAGCCAAATCTGGGAAGTACTCTATGAGCTACAAGAGAAGCACAGGGCACCATGCCCGCCTTCCTTCACCCTTGCATCACACATCTTTTACTGATTCATGCTTTAGGAATAAACCAAGGTCACACCAATGTTTAACTTAGAACTAAGCCTTCAGTCTTACCCAGTTTTGGAACGGGAACAATCTCTGAAGAATGGCTTAGCATCACCTTCAAATTGTTTGGACTTGATTCTTTTTGAAATGAAGGAAGCAGGCTTGATGAGCCCTAAAGTCTTTCCAGTTTGGGATCACAATGGACTCTACTGTTGTTACTTAGGGCCCAGTATTAATATTAAAAATGCTGAGATCTGAAGTTTTTTAAGTGTTCCTGTAGCATTGGGGTTCCACCCCAATACATTCCATCAGGTAACAAAAGAAAAAAGTCTTTATCCCATGTTATTGTTTAGTGACTGAGTCACACACAACAAAGGTAGTAAATCTCCATAGTTAAATGGAGCTTAATGGTTGAAACACCCTCGGGGAATATGGAAAGAAGTAAAAGATTAATCACAAAGAGTGATATATGATGACTATGATTATTAACTTTTAGTTTCTTTATACTGCCATATTATAAGATTTGAAATTAAATTTTCATGCTAGAAGGTCCAAGGAGGGGAATTTTCCATTTTATTTTATTTTTTTTTAAGATTTTATTTATTTATTTGAGAGAGAGAATGAGAGAGAGAGAGAGAGCATGAGAGGGGGGAGGGTCAGAGGGAGAAGCAGGCTCCCTGCTGAGCAGGGAGCCCGATGCGGGACTCGATCCCTGGACTCCAGGATCATGACCTGAGCCGAAGGCAGTCGCTTAACCAACTGAGCCACCCAGGCGCCCGGAATTTTCCATTTTAAATTCAGACTTACACTATAACTCAAAAGTTCCTATAATCTTGTTACCTCTCTTTTTCTTTCTGTAAAATGGTCCATCTAAAAATAACCTACCTTCCTGAGGTGGAATGAAAATTAGCCCATTAAATTGCTGCAAAGTAGTTGGGAATTATAAATTGTGGTGCTATGTCAATACAACAGTAGATGGAGACACCAAGAGATGAGGAGTTGGCTGAATCAATGGGGAGAGAAGATAAGTTTCAATGAGTATCATGGAACATTGAGTTTCTTTGGTGCCAGCTGATCACAAAGTAGCCCCCTTCATCTGTTCATGGACATTGTTCAATGAAAGAGAAAGAAGAATGCGTTTCCTCTTCTGCCATGCTTATAATAGAAAACACACTTTACTTCTTACCCACATTCACTTCTTGTCCTCCAGGATATAAAGTTATAAGTAAAATAAATAATAAATACTCAGAGGTGGAATTGCTGGATCATATGGTAATTCTATTTTTCATTTTTTGAGGAACCTCCATACTGTTTTCCATAGTGGCTGCACCAATATACCTTTTTACCAACAGTGCACAAGGGTTCCCTTTTCTCCATGTCTTCACTAACAGTGTTCGTGTATGTGTGCGCTTATGTGTTTTGTTTTTTGATAACAGCCATCCTAACAGGTGTGAGACAGGTGTGAGGTGGTATCCCATTCTGGTTTTGATTTGTACTTCCCTAATTATGTTTAGCACCTTTTCATGTAGGTGCTAAACATAACTGTTGACCATCTGCATTTATCTTTTTGGAAAAATGTCTATTTAGTCTATCTGCCCATTTTTAAATTGAGTTATTCATGTTTTGCTATTGAGCTGTATGAGTTCCTTGTATATTTTATCAGATTGACCCCTTATCAGACATGGGGTTTACAAATATTTGCTCCAATTCTATATAGCCTGCCTTTTCATTTTGTTCATGGTTTCTTTGGCTGAACAGAAGCTTTCTAGTTTGAGGTAGCCCCACTTTTTAACTTTTGCTTTTGGTACCTTTGCTTTTGGTGTCAAATCCAACAAGACCACTGACAAGACCAATGTCAAGGAGCTTATTACCCCTTTGTTTTGTTCTAGGATAGATGAACTCTTAAAAGTCAAAAAGACCTGAACATATTACTTCATCTTGAATACTTCATTAGCCTTAAAATATTCTTACCACCAATTTAACTATAATTTCCTCTATCCATATAGATTATTTGTAACCTTAAGTATAATATTTTTCATCCATTTTATTGAAGCAAACTACTGAGAAAGAGCTGGGTCTATTCTTTGAGGGAATCAAGGGTTCGGTGTCATGTTGTATCTTGTCATATTATACCAAAGGGCCTTACTGAATGTCAGCGAGGAGAAAAAGCAACAGTCTTCTCAGACTTTGTAAAACATAGAAGATCTGAGAGCATAGGAGACACTGGCCTCCAAGAGGAGTGTTGTATGGAAGGCAGGCCTGCACATTCACAAAAGGGATACAAGAAAAACCAAGAAGCAGTTTTCTGGAGTTTCACATTGCCACACTAGATTGGTGACTCCACAGAGACTCTACAAACTGGATACAGGGAAGGAAAGAACATTCCAATCTCAGGACAGAATGTAAATGCTCAAGCTGTTAGGCCACAGAGCAAACTTGGCAGTGTGGTCTGGCAGGGCCATCTCTGGAGAACCATGCCCTGGAGGTAATGGACTGAAAAGAAAAATGTCAGTAGGATCCAGTTTCTGCCTTTGGAGTTTTGATGTATTAACTACCAAACAGTTCCACAAAACAAAGCAAGAGGATCTCTTCTCCAGGATTTGTTAAACAAGTTAGGTTATGTCTGGGATCATTAAAAAGTCAGGCCAGTACAACACATGAAAGGTGACTTTTCTCTCCTTAGGTAAAAATTAATAGGGGATATCTCATTTGTATGTAGGGAGACAATTTAAATAAAAATTAGTACACTTTGGCAATATTTTTGCATCTTTGGTGAACATACCCCAAACATCTGCAAACTTTTATTTCAGAATGACACATGGCTTTAATTTTTTATCAGGATCTTGAATAATCTTTAGGCCTGAGAACATAGGAAGTAATTTATAATGATACGGTACTTAGGTCATGTCAATGCATTTAAGTGCTTTATTTTTATTAGTAAAGTCTGTGAGTGAAAGAGTAATACTTGTTGCATATTTGGACTTTTCTAGAGCTTTTCATCTCTTTTTATTTAATATGTCTTACTATTTATACAAAATATTCAAAAATCCACAATAGCGAAGATCTTAATAATGGTAAATCAAACAATGTGTATTTATTTGAATTTTTTATTCAACTCATTTAAACTAAAAAAAAAGTTCACATATTTCTCTCATCCCCACTCCAACTCTGGCAATTACCAATCTATTCTCTGTATCCATGAACTTGGTTTTTTTTGTTCACTTTTTAGATTCCACTAAAGAGTGATCAAATAGTATGCCTTTATCTGTCTTATTTCACTTAGCATAATGCCCTTGAGGTCCACATCCATGTTGCTGCAAATGGCAAGATTTCATTATTTTTATGGCTGAATAATATTCCACTGTATATATGTACACCACAATTCTTTTTATCCATTCTTACACCAATGGCCACTTAGGTTGTTTCCATATCCTGGCTACTATAAATAATGTTTCAATGAACATAGGGGTGCATATATGTTTTTGAATTAGCGTCTTCATTTTCTTCAGATAAATACCCAGAAGTGGAATTGCTTGATCATATGGTAATTCTGTTTTTAATTTTTTGAGGACCCTCCATACTGTTTTCCATAATGGTTGCACCAATTTACATTCCCACCAATAATTTGGAAATTCCCCTTTTCCCCACATCCTCAACACTTGTTATTTCTTGTCATTTTGATAAAAGCCATTTTAACAGGTGTCAGGTGATCTCTCACTGTGGTTTTAATTTTGTATTCCCTGATGATTAATGATGTACCTGTCGGCCATCTGTATGTCCTCTTCTTCAAAAACAAATACTTAGATCTTCTGTCCATTTTTTAACTAGATAGTTTGGGTTTTTTGATACTGAATTATATGAGTTCTTGTATATTTTGAATATTAGCTCCTTATCAGATATATGAGTTACAATTATTTTCTCTCATTCAGTAGAATGCCTTTTCATTTTGTTGGTGGCTTCCTTTGGTGTGCCAAAGCTTTTCAGTTCAATATAATCCCACTTGTTTACTGTTGCCTTTCTTGTTTTTGCTTTTGCATTCAGATTCAAAAAATCATAGGCCAAGACTTACATCAGGGACCTTATATCTATGTTTTCTTCTAGTAGTTTTAGGGTTTCTGTCTTAAAGTCTTTATTACATTTTTAGTTAATTTTTGTGTATGGTGTAAGATAGTAGTCCAGTTTTCCTAACATCATTTATTGAAGAGACTGTCCTTTCCCCATTATGTATTCTCGGCTCCTGTTATAAATTAATTGACCATATACATGTGGATTTAGTTCTGGGCTCTCAATTCTATTCCACTGACTTGTATGTCTGCTTTTATGTCAATACCATACTGTTTTGATTACTACAGCTGTGTAGTATAGTCTGAAATCAGGAAATGTTATGCCTTTAGCTTTGTTCTTTCTCAAGATTGCTTTGGCTATTTGGGATCTTTTGTGGTTCCATATAAATGTTAAGACTGTTTGTTCTATTTCTGTGAAAAATACCATTGGAACTTTGATAGGGATTGCACTGCATCTGTATATTGTTTTGGGTAGTACGGACATTTTAACAATATTAATTCTTCCAATGCAGAAGCATAAAATGCATTTCCATTTATTTTTTTCTTCCTCAATTTCTTTCATCAATATCTTGCAGTTTTCAATATACAGGTCTTTTACCTGCTTGGTTAAATTTATTCCTAGGTATTTTATTCTTTTTGATGCAATTTAAACAGTACTTTTCTCAATTTCTCCTTCTGATAGTTCATTATTAGTGTTGAAATGAGCACTGGGTATTATACGCAAATAATGAATCATGGAACACTACATCTGAAACTAATGATGTACTGTATGGTGACTAACATAATAAAAAAAGAAGCACAACAGATTTCTGTGTATTGATTTTGTATCTTGCAAGTTTACTAAATTTGTTCATTAGTTCTAAACATTTTTTTTTTATTTTTTATTTTTTAAAGATTTTTATTTATTTATTGGACAGAATGAGAGAGAGAGCACATGAGAGGGGGGACGGTCAGAGGGAGAAGCAGACTCCCTGCCGAGCAGGGAGCCCGATGCGGGACTCGATCCAGGGACTCCAGAATCATGACGTGAGCTAAAGGCAGTCGCCCAACCAACTGAGCCACCCAAGCGCCCCATTTGTTTATTAGTTCTAACAGTTTTTCGAGGGGGTCAAGGTTTTTTATAGGTAATACCATGCCATCTAAAATTAGTGACATTTTTACTTCTTTCTTTCCAATTTAGATGCCTTTTCTTCGTCGTCCTCTCTTCTCTTTCCTTTCTCTTCCTTTCTCTCCCTCCCTCCCTTCTTTTTTGTCTAATTACTCTGGCTAGGACCTGAAATACTATGTTGGTAAATGTGGCAAGAGTAGACATCCTTGTCTTGTTTCTGATCTCAAACAAAAAGCTGCCCTCAACTCTTCACTGCTCAGTATGATATTACCTATGGGCTTGTTATATATGGCTTTTATTGTGTTGAGGTATGTTTCCTCTATAGCCATTTTGTTGAGAGTTTTTATCACAAAGGGATGCTGAATTTTGTCAAATGCTCTATCTGCATGGAGCTGATCATGTGATTGTTATCCTTTGTTTTGTTAATGTGATGTATCACACTGATTTAAGGATGTTGAGGCATTCTTGCATCCCTAGGTATAAATTCCACTTAATGGTAGTGTATGATTTTTTTAGCTTATTGATGAATTTAATTTGCAAATATTTGTTTAGGATTTTTGCATCTGTTCATCATAGATATTAGCCTGTACTCTTCTTGGGTTTCGTTGCCTGGTCCTGGTATCAGGGTAATGTTAGCCTCATAAAATGTTTGAGGAAGTTTTCCCTTCTATTTTTTTTTTATATTTATTTATTTTTTTTATTCTTATGTTAATCCCCATACATTACATCATTAGTTTTAGATGAAGTGTTCCATGATTCATTGTTTGTGCATAACACCCAGTGCTCCATGCAGAATGTGCCCTCCTCAATACCCACCACCAGGCTAACCCACCCTCCCACCCCCCTCCCCTCTAGAACCCTGTTTGTTTTTCAGAGTCCATCGTCTCTCATGATTCGTCTACCCCTCCGATTTCCCCCACTTCATTCTTCCCCTCCTGCTACCTTCTTCTTCTTCTTCTTTTTTTCTTTTTTAACATATACTGCATTATTTGTTTCAGAGGTACAGATATGAGATTCAACAGTCTTGCACAATTCACAGCGCTTACCAGAGCACATACCCTCCCCAGTGTCCATCACCCAGTCACCCCATCCCTCCCACCCCACCCCCACTCCAACAACACTCAGTTTGTTTCCTGCGATTAAGAATTCCTCATATCAGTGAAATCACATGATACATGTCATTCTCTGTTTGACTTATTTCACTCAATGTAATACCCTCCAGTTCTATCCACGTCGTTGCAAATGGCAAGATCTCATTCCTTTTGATGGCTGCATAATATTCCAATGTATATATATATATACCACATCTTCTTTATCCATTCATCTGTCGATGGACATCTTGGCTCTTTCCACAGTTTGGCTATTGTGGACATTGCTGCTATAAACATCGGGGTGCACGCACACCTTCGGATCCCTACTTTTGTATCTTTGGGGTAAATACCCAGTAGTGCAATTGCTGCATCATATGGTAGCTCTATTTTCAACTTTTGGAGGAACCTCCATACTGATGTCCAGAGTGGCTGCACCAGCTTGCATTCCCACCAACAGTGGAGGAGGGTTCCCCTTTCTCCGCATCCCCGCCAACATCTGTCATTTCCTGACTTGTTAATTGTAGACATTCTGACTGGTGTGAGGTTGCATCTCATTGAGGTTTTGATTTGGATTTCCCTGATGCTGAGTGATATTGAGCACTTTTTCATGTGTCTGCTGGCCATTTGGATGTCTTCTTTGGAAAAATGTCTGTTCATGTCTTCTGCCCATTTCTTGATTGGATCTTTTGTTCTTTGGGTGTTGAGTTTGATGAGTTCTTTATAGATTTTGGATACTAGCCCTTTATCTGATATGTCATTTGCAAATATCTTCTCCCATTCTGTCGGTTCTCTTTTGATTTTGTTGACTGTTTACTTTGCTTTGCAAAAGCTTTTTATCTTGATGAAGTCCCAACAGATCATTTTTGCCCTTGCTTCCCTTGCCTTTGGCGATGTTTCGAGAAAGAAGTTGCGTCGGCTGAGGTCAAAGAGGTTGCTGCCTGTGTTCTTCTTTAGGATTTGGATGGACTCCTGTCTCACATTGAGGTCTTTCAACCATTTGGAGTCTATTTTTGTGTGTGGTGTAAGGAAATGGTTCAGTTTCATTCTTCTGCATGTGGCTATCCAATTTTCCCAACACCATTTGTTGAAGAGACTGTCTTTGTTCCATTGGACATTCTTTCCTGCTTTGTCAAAGATGAGTTGACCATAGAGTTGAGGGTCCATTTCTGGGCTCTCTATTCTGTTCCACTGATCTATGTGTCTGTTTTTGTGCCAGTACCATGCTGTCTTGATGATGACAGCTTTGTAATAGAGCTGGAAATCCGGAATTGTGATGCCGCCGGCTTTGCTTTTCTTTTTCAATATTCCTCTGGCTATGCGGGGTCTTTTCTGGTTCCATTCAAATTTTAGGATGATTTGTTCCATTTCTTTGAAAAAAGTGGATGGTATTTTGATGGGGATTGCATTGAATGTGTAGATTGCTCTAGGTAGCATTGACATCTTCACAATATTTGTTCTTCCAATCCATGAGCATGGAACGTTTTTCCATTTCTTTGTGTCTTCCTCAATTTCTTTCATGAGTATTTTATAGTTTTCTGAGTACAGATCCTTTGTCTCTTTGGTTAGATTTATTCCTAGGTATCTTATGGTTTTGGGTGCAATTATAAATGGGATCGACTCCTTAATTTCTCTTTCTTCTGTCTTGTTGTTGGTGTATAGGAATGCCACTGACTTCTGTGCATTGATTTTCTATCCTGCCACTTGACTGAATTCCTGTATGAGTTCCAGCAGTTTTGGGGTGGAGTATTTGGGGTTTTCCACATAAAGTATCATATCATCTGCAAAGAGTGAGAGTTTGACTTCTTCTTTGCCAATTTGGATGTCTTTGATTTCTTTTTGTTGTATGATTGCTGTGGCTAGGACTTCTAATACTATGTTGAATAGCAGTGGTGATAGTGGACATCCCTGCCGCGTTCCTGACCTTAGGGGGAAAGCTCTCAGTTTTTCCCCATTGAGAATAATATTTGCTGTAGGTTTTTCATAGATAGCTTTTATGATATTGAGGTATGTACCCTCTATCCCTATACTCTGAAGAGTTTTGATCAAGAAAGGATGCTGTATTTTGTCAAAAGCTTTTTCTGCATCTATTGAGAGGATTATATGATTCTTGTTCTTTCTTTTGTTAATGTATTGTATCACATTGATTGATTTGCGGGTGTTGAACCAACCTTGCAGCCCAGGGATAAATCCCACTTGGTCGTGGTGAATAATCCTTTTAATGTACTGTTGGATCCTATTGGCTAGTATTTTGGTGAGAATTTTTGCATCCATGTTCATCAGGGATATTGGTCTGTAATTCTCCTTTTTGATGGGGTCTTTGTCTGGTTTTGGGATCAAGGTAATGCTGGCCTCATAAAATGAGTTTGGAAGTTTTCCTTCCGTTTCTATTTTTTGGAACAGTTTCAGAAGAATAGGTATTAATTCTTCTTGAAATGTTTGGTAGAATTCCCCTGGGAAGCCATCTGGCCCTGGGCTTTTGATTATTGGGAGATTTTTGATGACTGCTTCAATTTCCTTAGTGGTTATAGGTCTGTTCAAGTTTTCTATTTCATCCTGGTTCAGTTTTGGTAGTTGATACATCTCTAGGAATGCATCCATTTCTTCCAGGTTATCTAATTTGCTGGCATACAGTTGCTCATAATATGTTCTTATAATTGTTTGTATTTCTTTGGTGTTGGTTGTGATCTCTCCTCTTTCATTCATGATTTTGTTGATTTGGGTCATTCCTCTTTTCTTTTGATAAGTCTGGCCAGGGGTTTATCAATCTTGTTAATTCTTTCAAAGAACCAGCTCCTAGTTTTGTTAATCTGTTCTACTGTTCTTTTATTTTCTATTTCATTGATTTCTGTTCTGATATTTATTATTTCTCTTCTCCTGTTGGTTTTAGGCTTTATTTGTTGTTCTTTCTCCAGTTCCTTTAGGTGGAGGGTTAGGTTGTGTACTTGAGACCTTTCTTGTTTCTTGAGAAAGGCTTGTATTGCTATATACTTTCCTCTTAGGACTGCCTTTGCTGCATCCCAAAGAGATTGAATAGTTGTGTTTTCATTTTCATTGGTTTCCATGTATTTTTTTATTTCTTCTTTAATTTCCTGGTTGACCCATTCATTCTTCAGTAGGATGCTCTTTAGCGTCCATGTATTTGAGTTCTTTCCGACTTTCCTCTTGTGATTGAGTTCTAGTTTCAAAGCATTGTGGTCTGAAAATAGGCAGGAAATGATCCCAATCTTTTGGTACCGGTTGAGACCTGATTTATGACCTAGGATATGATCTATTCTGGAGAATGTTCCATGGGCCCTAGAGAAG
Organism: Mirounga leonina; assembly: GCF_011800145.1. Lineage (NCBI taxonomy): Eukaryota > Metazoa > Chordata > Mammalia > Carnivora > Phocidae > Mirounga > Mirounga leonina. The sequence goes on along the minus strand of NW_023270374.1, from coordinate 13,688,569 downwards.
AATGTGTATTGTTTTGCTTTGGGGTGGAATGTTCTGAATATGTCTGTAAAGTCCATTTGGTCCAGTGTGTCATTTAAAGTCTTTATTTCCTTGTTGATCTTTTGCTTAGACGATCTGTCCATTTCAGTGAGGGGGGTGTTAAAGTCCCCCACTAGTATTGTATTGTTGTCAATGTGTTTCTTTGCTTTTGTTATTAATTGGCTTATATAATTGGCTGCTCCCATGTTAGGGGCATAGATATTTACAATTGTTAGATCTTCTTGTTGGATAGATCCTTTAAGTAGGATAGAGTGTCCTTCCTCATCTCTTATTACAGTCTTTGGTTTAAAATCTAATTAGTCTGATATAAGGATTGCCACGCCAGCTTTCTTTTGGTGTCCATTAGCATGGTAAATGGTTTTCCACCCCCTCACTTTCAATCTGGGGGTGTCTTTGGATCTAAAATGAGTCTCTTGCAGACAGCATATCGATGGGTCTTGTTTTTTAATCCAGTCTGTTAGCCTGTGTCTTTTGATTGGGGCATTTAGCCCATTTACATTCAGGGTAACTATTGAAAGATAGGTATTTAGTGCCATTGTATTGCTTGTAAGGTGACTGTTACCGTATATTGTCTGTGTTCCTTTCTGGTCTATGTTGCTTTTAGGCTCTCTCTTTGCTTAGAGGACCCCTTTCAAGATTTCCAGTAGGGCTCGTTTTGTGTTTGCAAATTCCTTTAGTTTTTGTTTGTCCTGGAAGCTTTTTATCTCTCCTTCAATTTTCAATGACAGCCTAGCTGGATAGAGTATTCTTGACTGCATATTTTTCTCGTTTAGTGCTCTGAATATATCCTGCCAGTCCTTTCTGGCCTGCCAGGTCTCTGTGGATAGGTCTGTTGCCAATCTAATGTTTCTACCCTTGTAGGTTACATATCTCTTCTCCCGAGCTGCTTTCAGGATTTTCTCTTTGTTTATGAGACTCGTAAGTTTTACTATTAGATGTTGGGGTGTTGACTTATTTTTATTGATTTTGAGAGGGGTTCTCTGTGCTTCCTGGATTTTGATGCCTGTTTCTTTCCCCAAACTAGGGAAGTTCTCTGCTATAATTTGCTCCATTATACCTTCTGGCCCTCTCTCTCTTTCTTCTTCTTCTGGGATCCCAATTATTCTAATGTTGTTTCGTCTTATGGTATCGCTTATCTCCCGAATTCTGCCCTCGTGATCCAGTAGTTGTTTATCTCTCTTTTTCTCAGCTTCTTTATTTTCCATCATTTCATCTTCCATATTACTGATTCTCTCTTCTGCCTCATTTATTCTAGCACTTAGCGCCCCCATTTTTTATTGCACCTCATTAATAGCCTTTTTGATTTCTACTGGGTTGGATTTTAGCTCTTTTACTTCTCCAGAAAGGGTTTCTCTAATAACTTCCATATTTTTTTCAAGCCCAGCTAGTATCTTTAAAGTGATGATTCTGAGCTCTAGATCTGACATCGTACTAATGTCCGTATTGAGTAGGTCCCTGGCAGTCGCTACTACCTCTTGTTCTTTTTGTTGAGGTGATTTTTTCCGTCTTGTCATTTTGTGCAGAGGAGAATAGATTAATGAGAGAACAAAATGCTAGCAGAGTCACCACGTCCCCAGAAAATATACTCTAAACAAATCAGAAAAGACCTGAAGCAGTGGGATAAGAAAGGGAAAGAGAGAAAAAAGAAAAAGAAAAAAAAGATAAAGATAAAAACAAAAACAAACAAAACAAAACAACAACAACAAAAAAAAAACCAGAATGTGATCAAATATGATCTATATGGTATATAGATCAGTGCCACACACTAGATTTAGGGTGTATTTTGGTCTTTTAGAAGAACGTGCCTCCCAAAATTTTAAAGAAAGAAAAACTTATATATGTACAAAAATAAGGGTTGATATGATGAAGGGATGGAATATGACTGTAAAAATGGAAATTATAAAAAATTTTATAAAAGAAATTGATAAGAAGTTGTTTGAAAAAAGAAAGAAGAGGATTTAAAAAAAGAAAAAAGAAAAAGAAAAAAAAGGGAGAGGATGTGATCAGGTAGGGGAATAGAAAACACCATATACTAGAGATTTAGGGTATATTTTAATCTGTTAGAAGAAACTATCTCAAAATTTTAAAGAGAGAACAACTTATATATATAAGCCAAAAATACGGGTAACTACTATGAAGAGATAGAATATGACTCTAAAAATGAAAAATAAAAATGTTGTTTTTAAAAAAAGGGATTGATAAGATGTTGGTTGAAAAAGGGAAAAAGAAAATTCAGAAAGAAATAAAAAGACAGTTAAAAAAAAGTTAACTTTGAAAGACTAAAGAATCATGGTAAAAAAGCCATGAATTCTATGTGCAGTATTCCCCTAGCGCTGGAGTTCTGCCGTTCTCATTGATCGGTAAACTTGGTCTTGGCTGGCTGTTCTCGCTGATCTTCTGGGGAGGGGCCTGTTGCCGTGGTTTCCAAATGTCTCTGCCGGAGGCAGAATTGCCCTGCCCTTGCCCCCTCCCGGCTAAGTAATCTGCTCGGGTTTGCTCTCCGGGGCTTTTGTTCCATGCGAGCTTTCCGTACAGCTTTGGAGGCGGAGAGTGAAAATGGCGGCCTCCCAATCTCCACCCCGGAGGAGCCGAGAACTCACGGCCCCGCTCCTCAGTGAGCCCCCAGAGAAAAGCCGTCAGTCACTCCCGTCTCCCCGGTCTCCGGCCACACTCCGTTCTCGCCCTGCCTGTGACCGCACGTTTCTATCTCTGGCACCCGACCCCGTGTGGAGTCTCCAAACCCAGCAGATCCCTGCGGTGCACTCCCGTGCGGCTCCTCCCGGGGGAGGAAGGTGAGTCTCCCCAGATCTGCCGCTTGTTGGGTCCCTGCTGGAGGAGCAGGGGCCCGACTGGGCCGCGGATCACGGTTTATGGCCACCCCGAGCTGAGAGCCCGCGCCTGGGCTCCGCCTCTGCAGCCGGCTTCCCTGCTCCGTTACCTGGGAGCTCTGCCACACTCAGGCAACCCCGGTCTTTCTGTGGCCCGAGGGTCCTGAGACCACACTGTCCCGGAGGGTTCCACCCCCCGCTTAGCCACCAGAGTGACGTCACTCGGCGGAGCAGACTTTTAAAAGTTCCGATTTTGTGCTCCGCGGCTCTATCACTTGCCAGAAGCGGCCGACGGAGGCCCCTCCCCCGCCGTCTATCCTCCCGAATATCACCTCAGATTCACTTCTCCGCACGTCCTACCTTCCAGAAAGTGGTCGCTTTTGATGAGAGGGTTGTTGCTCTTCTTTTCTTCAATCTCCTGTTGTGTTTGTAGGTGTTCAGAATGGTTTGATCCCTATCCAGCTGAATTCCTGAGAGGAGACGAAATCCAGGTCTCCTACTCCTCTGCCATCTTGCTCCGCCCCCTCCCTTCTATTTTTTGAAGAGTTTGAGAAGGATTACTTTAATTCTTCTCTGAATGTTTGACAGAATTCACCAGTGAAGCTGTCTGGTCCTGGACCTTTGTTGTAGGTTTTAGATCATTGACTCAATCTCCTTGTTAGTAACCAGTCTGTTCAGTCTTGGAAGGTTGTATGTTTCTAGGAATTTATCTAATTCTACGGTGTCCAACTTTTGCTATATAATTGTTGTAGTCCCATATGATCCATTGTATTTCTGTGGTATCAACCGTAACATCTCCTCTTTCATTTCTGGTTTTATTTGAGTCCTCTCTTTTTCTTGGTGAGGCTAGCTAATTTTGTTTACCTTCTCAAAGCATCAGCTCTTAGTTTCATTAATCTTTTCTATTGTCTTTTTAGTCTCTGTTTCATTTATTTCTACTCTAATCTTTGCTATTTCCTTCCTCCTACTAACTTTGGGCTTCATGTGTTCTTCTTTTTCTAATTGTATGAGGTGTAAAATTAGGCTATTTGAAAATTTTCTTATTTCTTAAGGAAGGCATTTAATCACTATTACTCTTAGGACTGCTTTTGCTACAAGCCATAAATTTTGGTATGATACATTTCCATTTTCATTTGTATCAAGGTATCTTTTGAATTCTCTTTTGATTTCTTTTTTCACCCACTGGTTATTTAGTAACATGTTATTAATCTCCACATATCTGTGAATCTTCCAGTTTTGAGTAATTTCTAGTGTCATACATACCATATTGGTTGGAAAAGATGCTTGTAAGATATCAATCCTCTTAAGTTTATTAAGACTAGTTTTGTGGCCTAACATATAATCTATCTCGGAAAATGTTCCATGTGCCCTTTAGAACAATGTGTATTCTGTTGCGTTTGGATGGAATGTTCTGTAAATATCTGTTAAGTCCATCTGATCTAACATGTTGTTTAAGGCTGATGCTTATTCTCTACCAGGATGATCTATCCATTAATTTAAGTGGTAAGTGGGGTATTAAACTCTCCTGCTATTCTTGTATTGCTGTCTACACTTCTCCCTTTAGATATTTTAATATTTGCTTTATATATTTAGGTGCTCCAATGTTGGGTGTACAAATATTTACAAATGTTATATCCTCTTGTTGGACTGACCCCTTTATCATTATGTAATGCCCTTCCTTGTCTCTTATTATAGTCCTTGTTTTAAAGTCTATTTTATCTGATATAAATATAGCTATCCCAGCTTTCTTTTGGTTTCCATTTGCATGCAATACCTTCACTTTCATTCTGTGTGTGTCCTTACATCTAAAGTGAATCTCTTGTATACAGCGTACAGATGGGTCTTGTTTTCTAATTCATTCAGCCACTCTGTCTTTTAATTGGAGTATTTAGTCCATTTAAAGTAATTATCAATAGGTATGTGTTTACTGCCATTTTGTTAATTATTTTCTAGCTGTTTTCATTCCTTTCTTCTCTTGCTCTCTTCCTTCTTAGTTTGATGACTTTCTTTAGTGGTATGCTTATATTCCTTTATCTTTTGTGAAGATTTGTATATAAAGCAGGACCATAAATAAATTGGAGCCCCAGCTTTCTAAATGGAGGTATAATGGTTCAAATTTTCAATAGAAAAATTTCCTTGGACATTTCTAGTACAGCTGAACTGCCACCATGGCCATAGATATTTTCTTCATTTCTGTAAAACAGCTGATTTACATGAAATAAGGAAATATGGTCTATAGGAAATACCCAGTTTATTATGTTATTGAGCTAAGAACTATTGTGCAGCAATTCTTGTAGCAATTTTCACAAGACTCTGACTACTGACCCTCAAATTCTGTTTGAAAGGTCATTCAGGGAAAATACCAATGACAACCTGTGCATTAATCTTATCTCTATGGATACCTATTTACATCTCTTTATTTTCTTCATTAAGGTAGGTAACTCATTTTTCAAGTAAGAAAATTGTTGAGGGACTCACTGAGGTTAAAACAGTCAATGGTACAGGGAGAAATTGAATAAAACATCTAGAGTTCTGTCTCAGGGGATTAAAAAATTGCTATTTTGGGAAAAATGACCTTTCCATACTGGACTTGTGCTCAGCCATTACCTGAAGACTCATTTTAGCAGTTAATTGCACTCTTCAGGATCCTGTTCCAACTCTGTCAGCTGGCATTCAATTAATGCAGTATCAATTTAACTAACCAAGCAAACTTATTCTATGGGAGGTAAAAACAAACAAACAAATGGAAAAAAAAAAAAAAAACAGAAGCAAACAACCATCAAATATACTTGATCTGGCAATCCTCCCTCATCTACTATTATGGTAGTTGATTTAAGTTATTCAAATAAATTTAAGCTGAGTTATTACACAATTATTTCCTATTTATTCCATATGTGTCCAGCTTTATTGTAGGAAGAGTGCTTCCATTAAATAAATAAGTTTCTGTAATATTCTAAATATTATCTTAGACATCAGAATTACAAAGATGAATTAGGCTAAATCCCTACTTCAAGAAGTTCAATACAAAGAAATATATGTAGAGGCAAAATTTCATTATCATGCAGTAGAAAAATTAACAGAGGCAGACACAGGATGTTGTGGGATGTTAGGCAAGGCTTCCTTAAAACTTGGAGTTCGTGGAACTGGAGGAGATTATGGTAAGTGAAATAAGTCAAGCAGAGAAAGACAATTATCATATGGTTTCACTCATATGGTGGAACATAATAGCATGGAGGACCACAGGGGAGGGGAGGGAAAACTGAATGGGAAGAAATCAGAGAGGGAGACAAACCATAAGATACTCTGGACTCTGGGAAACAAACTGAGGATTACAGAAGGAGGGGGTAGAGGGATGGGGTAACCAGATGATGGGTATTAAGGAGGGCATGTGTTGTGATGAGCACTGGGTGTTATATGCAACTAATGAATTGTTGAACACTACATCAAAAGCTAATGATGTACTATATGTTGGCTAATTGAACATAATATAAAAAAATAATAATAAAAACTGGAGCTTGAGTCGATTCCTAAGTGTTATATACGATTGATTCAGGAAGAACAAATGAAAAAGAACAGGCCAGGCAACAAGAGAGAGGCATGACATGGGAGCAGGGGGTGTGAACATAATTATAAGTAGATAATTTAAACTAAGCCATTAAGTTCAGGGCAGAGGAGCGACAGTCGATGAAGCAAAAGAGATGATCACACCTTGTTTTTTAGTACAACTGGAAATGTAGTAATTCTACTTAGAATTTTCTCTGATTCTCTAACTTGCCTGAGCTCCTAATCCTTACCCATTCTTTTCTAATTTCTTTCCATTCTAATATTGTTTGTTGTAAGGTCTTCGTGTTACAAGGCTTTTACAACAGAGGAGGTTTCTTAATCTTCTCTCCCTTTCCACAATGTCCTTTCTTCTTTATAGGAATATGGTCTTCCCAGTCTCACCCAGGAGCATGGCCCTAATCAGAGAAAGCCTCCTCAATCCACTACCTAACCAAATTTAAACTGTTCCTATAGTAATCAGCCCAGCTGTTCTCTAAATCCAACAAGATGCAATTTCCACACTCTTAAAGGTTCAATTGTGAAAAAAATTCAAGTATATATATATTAGTTATGTATACCCACATTTCCACACATCTTCTATACCTTCCCCTCCTAATAGATCATCTACATTTAGCTGCAAACACAGTCCAGTCACTGGACTGTTATTAATTCTGTGAAGACTTAGAAACAACCTGAAGAGAATGAACATATACGTGAATATGTATATATTCAATGATCCATATACATACATCTATATATGTACACATGTATTATAATAAATTCATTTTATAAACTCAAATATAATCTCATAAACTCATTTAATAAAAATTTAAATCAAGTTTTCTGATAATGTATAAAGACATGAAAACGGCTCATGATGTATATTTAATTGAATGAGTTGCACTACAAAACTATCCCTAATTTTGCTTTTAGAAAGCATCACTCATACACACACACACCCCACGCCCACCTTGACATACACACAGAGCAAAAGACTAGAAGGTACAAGTCTATATCCCGAATTTTTAAATGGGTTTTCTGAATAGGTACATTAGTGGTATTTTTACAACTTTTCTATGATGAACATACATTTATTTTCTCTAATTTCTAAAAATATTGTAAACTTTCAGTTATAGGAAATAATCTAACAGCCAGAGAGCCTCAGGAATATGATCAGCATCTAGTGACTGACTTGTCCATGGATCTTGGAATCCAGGACTGCTGATATTTCAAGGCTAATTTTCCCTATGCACTCTGCTCTTTCCCTTTATATTATAAACATCTTATTCCTTTATCAGACTTTGTCTTCCCCTTCCTTCTCTTAGGTCAGCTGTAGGTAAAAGAATATATTACTTCAAACTCACCCTCTGGTCATAGAAGAATATCTCCATGTATTTTCGTAGCAGGACAATCAGTTCAAGTCTCCTCCTATTCTTAAGCCAAAGTTCTGATGTGCTGCAGACATTTACCTAGAATTTAGATTTTAGTACAGAATAAATGATAAATCAATATATAAATAAAATTACTTTAGATTTTTGAAAATGCTACTGGGTGTATAAAATAGATGGCATCATTTCAAACAAAATGGAAGTCATTTTTAAATGTTGTATTTGCCTCCCCTTCAAAAAACATAGGTGTGCTCATGTAATTTCTTCAAAAACACATTTAATAACTGCAGTGATATTTTTTGCCATTCAACATTAATGCCAATAACAACACAATTTGGCTTTACATTGGAGATCAATACATTCTTGGACCACTTCCTAAGACTAAGCTCCTTTGGGCTATAAACTTTGGAACCTATCAAGTGACATTTAGTCCTGGAAATAACACTGGGTGGACGAGAGTAGACCTGCCATGAAAGGTAGTTGGAGTTTGGATCTTGATTTTCTTTGAACTCAGGTAGATGGCAGCCTCCAGTTTCAATATTCTTTGTTTGAAAACTTTGTTTCTGCTTGCCAGTGTCCAATCTTGACATTTCAGGCCACTCTTAGCCAGGAGCCAGCTCTTTCCTACCTCAGGACCTTCTCTGTTCTAACATTGTTTCCTTGTCCCTCTCTATTCACTGACTCTCCAAACTTTAGGACTGGAAGGAATGGAGATCATCTAGGCAAAGTTTCTCAATGTATTTCTAGCTGAGTCCCTTTTAATAAAAACGTGTATGCCATCCAATTTTCTATCTGGAAACTCTACTGGCATGCCCTATCTCCCTTCAGGAAGGTTGGCTCTTCTGACTACTAGAATTGAAGAATATTTTTTTCTATCTACATGTTTTTCCCTACTCCATCTCAGAAATTTTTATATACACCCTCCTCCATAATGGTAGGATATCAATGCTGATTGGGAGTCATTTATATAATTCTTTAATTTTATAGATTTTTTAAAAATTAGCCCACATCAGTAGTTTGCCCAAAATTAAACTACCACTTATGAAAGGTATAGAACTGGCACCTGAGATTTTTTATTCCCAAAGTGGACCTCTGAAATAAAAGTGGGTCCAGAACTAATGCCTCTCTGCTTTTAGTTCAAATTCCCCATTTTTACTTTTACATCCTAATCACTCCCAAAGCTGACATCCCCCCAGTAAGACCACACAGTAATGACTGCAGAAGTCAACCTAGTCCCTGTAATGGGTTTCCGAACCTGGATGACAGTAACTGAATATGCAGTTCACCAGAGTCTAGAAGCCATTAAGACCAGCACTTGCTTAGCAACTGCTGTAGGCAGTTCGCCATTGGTTAGTTATCATCAAGATCAATACCCCTTTACTGAGCACCTCTTATGTTTTGGACTAGTTCCTGGAAATATAGCTATAAACCCTATAGGATTTAACTTAGAAGTGTTATTTGGAAAAAGTCTCCCAACCTAACTGATTTTCCATATTACTACGGGGAAAGTAAAGCCATCTTTTTCCTCCTTCTGCCTTCCTAATTCCTGCACCACTGATGGGCACATAGCCTATGATGAGTTAAGCAGTGAATTAGTGTTCTAGTTCATTCTCAGCTCTGGCCTGTCTCCTTATCCATAACATGAAGGAGCTGAGGAGACTGATCTCAAAGTCCTTATCAACCTTAATGTTTTATGGTGCTATTTAATATAAATTCTACTAGGACAGTGCCCCTTTTGTAGTTAATCATCTGGCAAATATTGTTAGGGAGCTAATATGTTAAAAAAAACAATATGCCTTTTGATCAAGGCTCTTACCATTTTTCCATAAGTCATAACCAAAGTTAGCAAATGACTCATGAAACTAAGTATCTGTTTGTATTGACAATCAATATAAACACACATGCACAGTAAATTTTGCCCTATAATGGGAAGAGTCTGGAGCCTAGGCATGATATAAGTGATAGAAGCTCTTTCTAGAGGCAGCTCTACTCTATCCTGACACTTCTCATTTAGCTGAAGATTACCAAAAAGTTTTCTCATAGCCAAGCCCATTCCACAGATGAATAAAGTGAGAGATTGACACCTGGTCTCCCACCTTCCTGACTTAGGGCTAAGGACTCTAGCTCACACATCTGTACGATTAATAACGTATCCTCTCATTGCCTCCATACCAGCCACTTACCATGAACCAAAACAATATGCTAAGTGAAGACTATGATCCATATAGTCAACTAGTTTCTTTTCAAAACAATGATTTCACCTCATGCCAATAACATTCATATACTGAAGGGTGGGAAATAATTTTGGCATCCATTTGAATGGAATATGGTTACTATCTGTGGTAGGCAGCCTCTAAGATAGACACCAATGACCCTCACCTCCCAGCATCCATACCCTTGTGTAGCCCCTCCCCTTGAGTGTATGCTGGACTTCTTGACTCACTTCTGATGAAGAGAATACAGTAGAATTGATAGGCTGTCAATTCCAAAGCTAGGTTATAAGAGGACTATGGCTTCTGTCCCTTACATTCTGCTTCTCGTTTTTTGTTTTTCTCTTTGTCTTAGAAGGAAGCAAGCTCTCATTTTGTGAGTAACCCTATGGAGAGGCCAATGTGTCAATGAGATTACTCCAGCAACAGCCAGCAAGGACCTCTTGCCTGCCAACAGCCATATGAGTGATCTCAGAATCAGATCCTCCCCAGGTCAGGTTTGGAATTGAAGGTAGCCCCAGAGAGCACTTAATGTAACCTGTGAGAGACTCTGAGCTAGAGGCATCCAGTTAAGTTGTACCTGAATTTCTAACCCATGGAAATGGAGATAATAAATATTGCTTTAAGTCATTAATTTGAAGGTAACTTGTTAGGAAGCAGTAAATAACTAAATCTCCACCAGTCATCAGTGTGACCACTCCATTTTACAGGGGTGGCTCAGTCTTCTAATCGGAGAGGAACTCTTATTTCACACCCTCACATTTGCCATCCTCTTTTCAGCAACAATGGAGCATCATGAATGGTTCAGAGCTGCCCCAGTGTATTGCTTCAAGCGGAACACCCTGGCACCATCTGCCAGCACGGAGCTAGCCAGCCCACTGTCAACTACAGTAACAGAAATCCCTGCTAACTAAAGTATTCTCACTTCCACAAACTCACGTTCAAGCAGAACTTCTGAAGTTCCTTCTTGGCAAATGTTTCTCCTACTGGTTCTTTAGTCAAATAATCGCCCTTTCAAACCCTTTGCGCTGGGGTATGCCATGTTGTGCCAGCTGCCTAGCTTGCCTCTCTGGAGCCAGTACCACCTTAATAGCTGAAATATTTCCTTCATTCCTTTGGTTTGTTCCTGGCTTCTACAACAGCAGCCACATAAAAAAGAAAATACAGCTATTTCACCCTCTGCCAGCATCTCAAGAACAGAGAAATACCACTCTCCTTGGAAAAATTATACAAAAGAAAAGGAAAATGATAAAATGATTGCTCGGGAAAGCAAAACCATATGGACCCAGGGGGAGGCACACTCCACATGTTCACAGCATGGTCAAAAAAGGACAGAGAATTAAGGCTGTGGAAGAAGCTCAAGAAACATTTGAGCATTCTATCAGGAGGACAAGTGGGGCTCTGATAATCTAAACCACTAAAAATGGTCTCCAGACACAAAAATCTGTATTACAGTGCTCAGTAAGCCATCACACTCCCTGGTGAGCATTTACACTCATCTATTCTGATTGTGTGGACAGGTAACAGGCCGTAAAAGCTTATGAGACAAAGGTTCATGTGTGACAGTAAGGATGCTAAGGGTTTAGATTCAGAAGAGCAAACCACCTCAGCTGCGCTAAGATGAGACTCTAATGGTGAAGTATTGCGGGGAGCAGACAGGATTGTTTTGCTCATTCATCTCATTTACCTAATCTGGGCTAACTAATGTTGACTCAAAAATGTGTATATTCTATACTCCATGTCATTTAAATTAAAAAAATCACATTTTGCACCTTCTTCAATGGACTCTGGCCAAAACTACACGGCACATTAAAGAGGTGACAAGACTGAGCTAAGAGCAGCGTATGTGGCATTGCAACTGGCGTGATGATCTGACCCTACATGGGGCCCCAGGTTTATTGTAGTGGGAAAGAGTTTGGGGGATTTTATTTATTGTTTATAACAATATTTATTGTTTATAATATTTGTTTACAATATTTGTTTATAACAATATATATTAACAAAATTTATTTATTGTTTATAACAAGTTTATTGTAGTAGGAAAGACACTGGGGACTTGAGATGAATTCTCTCCCTAACAGAGATAGGAACTTAGAAGCAGGACTACAACCAACTTCCTCTGCAAACCCTGCAGGATGGAAAATTTTGAGTGAATACATGAACTAAGGCAATGGGATTGAGATAATCCCTTTCTACCTGTGAAAGCGCATCTGTGCCTATCAATTTCGGGTAGTTGCCCTAGCTGCAACTGTGGGGATACAGCCATGGGAGGATTAGATTTGAGTTGCCAGGCAGACCAGATAATTCCCTCTTTAACAGCTTGAGTCTCAGAATCACATTTCTTATTGGACAAAAAGCTCTCCAGGGCATAGCTAAACCTGTGGTTTCCCTAGGAGGTCTCTCTCCACCCAGCCCATGTCTTTGGAAGCTACAAGCTTTTGTTGTTTGGGGAAAGACCGGGGTTGTGAATGTGCCCAACACGCCCCCAGAATAGCCTACTAGAGAGGAAGAGGCTCATCTTTCAAGTCCTCCTGCCACTCCCTTTGAAAGAGGACTGATTTGGAAGGGCCTGAAGATTTACTTCCTGGCTGTGACTTCAAAGCCTAGATGAATGCTTGATTTAGAGCTCCAAGGCCTACATGTCTATTATTATTATTATTATTGTTATTATTATAAAATAAGGGCAAGTCGGCCATGTATTTATCAACATCTATGACAGCAAACTCACTAGCTTAAGGATGTAGCATGAGGCTATGCCTACACAAGAGGTGGTGGGGGCTTTGCCACAGGCCTCCAAGCCCAAGTGGGGCTGATTCAATCCCATGGAGTAAAATGCCTCTGAAGCACAAGAGAAACAGCAGTATTTCTTCATTTCTGGCGGGCAGTGCATTTGTTTAATAGGAAATGGTCACTAACCACATGACTATTTGCTACATTGACACATTCTGAGAGTACAGAACACACTTGTGATTCAGAGGATTTAGGGGAAGCTGCAAGGAGCTAGGGAAGCCCAATGTTACCGTTAATCTAACCAAAAGCTCAGGCCCTCATCAACGCACCAGGCTATCAGATGGCAGGGTATAATTCAAGCATGATAGATCCGCAGGTCCTTGATCCAGAATGAGCTCAGTGCGTTTCTTAAAGGTAAGTTAAAATGAAAATTATTGCTTCATTTTCTGTCTTCTTCAGAGGTGACATGGAACAGATAAGTATGAGTTAAGGAGCAGCAAAAAAGAAAGATGGTAAACAAAAGCAACAGAACAGAAAGTAGAGAAAAAGACAAAATAGCAAAAAAAAAAAAAAAAAAAAAAAAAAAAGAGCAAAGGGGTATCTTGGCTTAGGTTCCCTCAAAGCATGACTTTAAAAAAGGTGCACATGAAGGGGAGTGAGGGAAGCAGGAAGAGGCAGAGGAGTGGACTTGAGACTGGGTCCAGCCTAGCTTAGCAATTTGAACTGAACCACAGAGGTGGTTCCCCCTTGAGGCAGGAGAACCAGCTCTTTATACACCAATGTCAGTCAATCATGAGCTGAGCTTACTGGAAAGGGGCAAATAGGGTCATAACCTATTTGATTCTTCCTGCTGATGGAAGTTCTCTGGAGATGGGGCAGCTGTGAGACCTCAGCAGCTGGTACTCACAGCCGCTGACGGATAGGTGAGCAATCCAGTAAAGGGTATCTGGGAGGACACCAACTGTATCCACTCCTGGGGCCTAATGGATCAAGAACCAAAATTTATTCTCACTGCCAGAAGTGCCTATTCATCTCTCATTCTTTTATTAATCCATGTGTTGGATGAATTCATGTGGACCAAAACATTGGTCCCTTGGGAAGTTGCATCCAAATCTCCCAAAAAGCTTTTTATAAATATAGATGCCAAAGCCATGCTCTCAGATATTGGGATTCGGGATATCTTGGATGAGATTTTGGAGTCTGCATTAAACATAACAAAAAACCCACCAAAAAAACCACAAAAAAACAAAAAAACACTTTCGTATAGCCTAGTAATTCTACTTCAAAACATATACCCAGAGCAAATCATCCACTTGTCCATAAAGAGACAGGCCCAAGGAAGTGTGCCGAAGCACTGCTTGTGATGGGGAAAAAATGAAAACACCCCGAAGGGCCACCGATGGGGAAATACTAAAATGAACTGTGAGGTAGTCACTCCACTGAGCACTACAGATCAGTTAACATAAATGAAGTACACATTGTAGATCCACACTGATAAATATAGAAAACCTAAGGCTGAATGAAGAAAACAAGATGCATCTACAATGTAGACAATATATAGTACATGGAGATAAAATGATGAAATATATGCCAAAATATCTTGTTATGTAATTTTTTCAACTGTATCTATAATATTGCATTTATTTTTAAGAGGACCTTAAAAAGAGACTAACAAAATGCAAATAACTGTTACCTGAAATGTGATCTTATCAGATATGGCTTTCTTGAACGTATTCTCTAATATAGGACAGTCCTTTTCCCCATCACTCTCCTCTCCTAAACTTGCTTTATTTGCCTTCGCTTACATATATTTATACATATATACCTGCATTATTTATGTTATCTATCAGCTATGTATACTTTTGCATCTCTTCCACTAGGACGGTATCAGCTCCTAGAGGGCTGGAGTTTTATTTCACTGCGGTCTAGAATTGAGTCTGTCACATAGTAACTCCTCAGTAAATATTCACTGAACCATTTGAGCAGCCCGATAATCGATCAGTTCTGGTGGCAGACACTCAGTTATTTATGTGATTCTCAGAGATTTTGTAGATTTTTAAAAGTTCTCCACCTCCACCCCAACTTCTCTGAAAAGTTCCTCAGGCAAATTACATGTTCTGTGATGATCAACAAGTTTTGGAAACAAAGGATGTATATGACAGATGACATACTGCAGACTGCACGTTTGACCTTAAATTTAGCCACAGGAGAACTATGCAAAATCAGTCAGTTAGCTGAGTTTCAAATTTGTTCCTTAGGAATCAAATAGCTTCAGTTAAAAAGTAAGCCAAGCAAATGAAAACTCTCCCTCTCCCTTTCACACGCACGCACGTGCATGCACATACACACACGCACAAACACACACACACAACCAAGAGTTCAGTCAGCTTGGGCCTTAGCGCTCACAAATAAGATGAACACATGCATGCCCTTCTCTACCCCCACACCTGCCTCTGATTATAAAGCTAATCTCAATAAGTGAATCCATCAGTGGAATAAAAGAGAGTCTCACTAAGAGATGGCACTAGATTGAAGTGTTTATCACTGAGTCATTTAGAATGGATTATTTAAAGGAGAAAAAAGCACTCCACAGAGTCTACCTTATTGGAAGTACTTATAAAACAGTAAAGGGACATGAAATCACAATTTGTGCAAAAGACTTCTGCATGTCTATTCAGGGCGCCTGAGTGGCTCAGTCGGTTAAGCGTCTGCCTTCGGCTCAGGTCATGATCCTGGAGTCCCAGGATGGAGTCCCGCATCAGGCTCCGCACTCAGAGAGGAGTATGCTTCTCCCTCTGACCCTCCCCCTTCTTGGGCTCTTTGTCTCTCTCTCACACACTCTCTCTCTCAAATAAAAATCTTTTAGAAAATAATTTAAAAGAAAATGTCTTTTCATATATATCTTGCCAATTTCCACAGCACAATAAATGCCTCAATTTAACTAACGCCCCAAAAAATCAGGGATGTGCATGTGATTAATGATTGGCTTTTTGCTTATTCATCTTAATGGGTGGAGGAGAAACCAGTTGGGAATCCAGTCCTGAATTTGAGAGATAGTTCTATTAAACATTTTTAGAAATGGGAAAAAAAGGAAAAGAAATGCCAGCTTTTTAAAAATGGCACTTGTCTCCTTTGTTGAGATGGTCTCACTGTTTATGGCACTATGTAAGAGCAACCAGGGGCATAGCTGATAACTCCAAAAAACATATGTGAGAGTCACATGAAATAAAGTTTAAATCAACTTTATTGATTTAGCAAGCAACATAAAGGGTAAGTTGCTATTTATATATTCTCTATTAGGAACCCAAAGGGGAAAAATAAACTAGAGAGAAGAAAGGTAGAAGGACTGTTGATCTCTAACCTTTAAACCCAGAAAGATCCCGTTAGTATTTCCAAATCCCTACCACCAATATGGATCATGTTTAAAACAACAAAACAAAACAAAACAACTTGGTCTATATTTCTATTTTTCTTACTTAAAAAATGTAAATCTTAGAGTTTATAATCAAAACAAGATGAGGTGATAAAATTGCAGCCCAAAGCAAAGAAACCTGATTGAAACTCTTCAACCACATTACAATGTGTAATTTTTTTTTTAACACTGAAAAACTTAGGAAAAGCAGCATCTTTTTTTTTTTTCCTTTTTTAAGCAGCATCAATACTGAGGACCTCAAAAGCACAAGGCAAAGGATTACCAGGAATAATGGGTGTGAGGAACCAACAGGCAAAGAAATCTGAGTATTAACTTTGTATCCATCCAGGTTGACTGCACATACCCATGTTGCTGAAGGACTAAGTAGTTGGTTGGAAAAAGGAGTCCAGCAAAAGAGCAAATAAGATGAGTGTAATAAAGAACAAGGGAGATCATGGGGAAGAATTCCCTACCTTTCATAGTTATTTCTAGAATAAATGGTGGCCCCCAACATCATAGCTTACCTACCTTCAATAATTGCAATGCTGAACACCCTAGGTATATGTACCTTCATCTTATTTGATAATCTGTTTCAGACTTTTTTTAATAAGATTTCCAGTACATTGTTTAGACTTCTTCAGATTCCAACAGAAGGCCTAAGTTATAAAACAATTCATAACTAAAAGTCTAAATCTATGAAAGTCATGATCACTTGTGCCTACCACTTTCTGAAGATGTTTCACTGTGTTAAACACCTAAAACAACATCCTCCGAAATACATTATGGTAATCTACTGATCTCTCAAAGTCTACTTGATCTCTCAAAATGTTTTATTTTACATAGTTGAAAGAGAAAACAAAAGAGATTCCTTAGTTATGTATCTTCTAGAAACAGTGGATTGGTATTCAACGTGTCTCTATATTGCATGAATTCTCCAAACCTTTAATATGCCAAAGTGTGCTATGAATGCACAACAGTGAAGCATATTATGCAGTGTTTCTCCAACCGATTCCAACAGAGAACTATTTGTTACGGGAGCCTGTCTGGAGACATGTGTGACATAGACCATATTTTAGGAAACACAGACCTAGAATCAAACAAGTCATTTGAATCATACTTTGAGCAGAAGATGTGCTTCTCTGATCACATATAGGAATTGAACAGAGGTTAGTATATAATGCAAAAGCATGTTGAAGACAACCACTCCTTGGACTTGTCAAATACTGAATCCCCTTGTAATTGGCAGACAGTTTCCTCAATATCTAAACTGCTTTCCACCCTGGAGCAATACAATATATATGTTGCTAAATCATAGGGAAACCTCATTTAATAACAGCTGAAGCTGTACAGCTAAATCTAAGCACTTTTTAACTACATAAATGCATCTTGCTCCCAACAGCACTGATCAAGCCAGGAAGCTTCCTTTGAACTTTAAATTAACTTACATTTCAAAGAGTTCAAGAGCATCTCCCAACCCAACATCCCTGAGGTTTGAAGCTCTAAAAGGGGCCAGTGACTCTCTGAAGCCGCCCTCTGACCCAGAGCTCTGTTTCCTTTAGATACTGAAGTCCAATAAAGTCACTTTATAGCCACGGAGGAAATGAACAGGCTGTTGTTCTCAAAGAATGTGAAGGCCTCACCTGTGCCCTGGAGATAGGAGCTTTATGAGTCCCAGGGAACAGGAATAGCCCCGGATGTGAGCTTTCTCCAGAGAAACAAGTTGATCCTGAGTTTTTCCTGATGAGTTGGAAACTCCGCCCCATGTCATTCAATGCTTATTCCTTTGATGGATTTTATATTCTCTCGTGTCATTCAGCAATTTCATGAGAGCAACACAATGGATTGAGAAGCAATAAAAAAAATTCTTCCAGTTGTTTTAAGTATGAGTCATCTTTACCATTGAAACCTTTGATCAAAGCCTGAATAGAAAGGGCAACTATACTATTTTTTTTCTGGGGGTAGGGGGTGCTTCAATTCAGGAAAAAAACATAGGGGTACGTTAATACTCAATATGTGATTTGATTGCATTTTCTCTCACTTAAGTTTGTGTGTACTGTTGGATTGAACCACACATTTGTGAGAATTGTATCAACTCCTAAAAGTAAGAAGCATAGGCAGGCTAGAAATAGGCATTTTAGAAATAGTAATAATCATTCATATTTATTAGGTATTTATATTCTGTGTCAGACCCTGTTCTAAATACATCACATATATTTAGTTAATATGTACAGCCGCCCCATGCAATTGATGTGCTAGATGGTGGACAATAACTGCAATCCTTCACCTCTCCCTGTAGCCTTGCCCCTTTGAAATGTGACTTTGCAAAGTTATGACTTTGTACCAAGAAATAGAGTTAATATCCTTACCTTCTGAATGTGCACTCATTCCCAATGGCTCTGTAGCCAATGAGGTGAGCCAGAAAGTGGCTGGTCTAGGGTGACCTCAGCTGGGATGGCTCCTTGCCTCTATGTGGTCTCTCATCCTCCAGCTGACTAGCCCAATTTATTCACATGGACAGGGTCTAAGAGCAGGAATGGAAGTAGCACAAGACCTTCTTGAGGTCTAGACTCAGAGCTGGTACAACAGTACTTCTCCTACAAGCTACTGGACAAAGAAAGTAATAATGGCCAGTGCAGATTTAAGGAATGGACAGACTTCACCTCTGGACGGCAGGAGGTGCAAAATCACATTGCAAAGGGCAGGAATATAGGGAGAGCTATTTTTCCCCGTGAAGTTTGAAATGACCATGGAGATACATATTGCTATCATCTAGGAAAGTAAAAAGTGAACCAGTTAAGAATGAATCCACATATCATCTTACTGTTCAGTTGTTTTAGAAAAGGATATGATCTATCATGCACAATCTTGTACATACTTACTCATGGGCTACCCAAAAATTGACATTGTTTATTTCCTCCTTCATATCATTAGTTTCTTCACTTTCATGGCAGACCTGAGTAAAATTCACCATCCATCATACAATAGGTATAGTGAGTATACCATTCCAAAGAGTACTGACAAAGCAAGATCTGGGAAGCAAATGCCTCCATTTCAGAAGAAAAAAAAACTTGTTGCATTATTTTTCAACCAGGCAGTGCATATTAGAATTACCCGAAGAATATTTTCAAAATTATTTAACTACCCTCATTCTGAGACATATTTTCATTTCCAGGAGGAGGAAGAAGGAAACAAGCACCTGTATTTCAAACAACTCCTTAGATGATTCTAACATGCCTTCCCCCCTGCCCTGGCTTCTCTTCCCCAGTTATCATAATCTGCTCATCTCAAAGGCTCAAATTAAGTAATTTAAAAGAAAAAAAAATGCTGTGAACTGTAAAACTCTGAACAGCTGTGAGGAATAGTGATCATGAACTACTTCCCTTAATTACATAAAGCTCTGCAACTTAAGTCTAGAACCCTCCATATAAAATAGTCTAGAAGTAAATCGTATTTCCTGACATGTTTTAGTCACGCATCTTTCCTATCTGGATGAGACCTTCAAATCTGACTAATTCCTTTCCCTTAATATATGTCTGTAGTATTGGAATCATGCCAGAGAGCTAGAAACAGGCTCAAAGCTGAAGGGGCCATTTTACTGTTACCATGCCACTGGGAGCACATTATTTAACACAAGAATTTGGCTTTGTGGTTATTTGGCAGAAAGGTTTAATAATTACTTGTGGTGGCTATGTATGGGCATGTCTGAAAAACAATTTTAGAGGAAGGAAAGCTGGTAACTTAACTTCTATGTTGTGGGGGAAGGGCTGTAGAATCAGCAACTGCTTTAGATTAGTTGCTTTCCACCGAGGAGTGGGATTTGACTGATGGGGCAAACTGCAGAGGAAGCTGATTGGAGGTTATCAGCTTCTCGGCCTTGTGAACACACACACACTCCTGAATTATAATCCAGAATATGTATGGAAATCAAGTTGTGAGACAGGGTGTATATGACCGTATATGCATAGAACTTCTCTAAGTTTCACAAGCCATAAGTAGGAGAAGTTACCACTGGGTGGGGAATCTGGGATTCTTGGTCAGAGGTAAAAGCAAGACCACCATGGTGCACAATTCCAGGAGGATCATCCACACTATAGACTGTGTGGCGACCGTGGGTGAGACACTTGTGTATGTGTTATTTACACAAAATGATGGATAACTGCCACATTTTAAGAGACCACTCCATTTGAAGTTCTTGAGTGGTAAATTGACCTATAAGAAACCTTCACTCTTCTTCACTCTTCTTCATCTTAGAGGAGACAACACAGAGACTCAAAGGATAATCCACTGTTTAAGGTCACACAGCAATTGAACCCAGGAGTCAGATTTGGACTGTTTTGTTCTTTTGTCAGCATGCCTCAGGAAATCATGGTAACCACTCAACTGGGCTATTTCCTTATCCCCTTCTGCTAGGAGTGCCCCTGTGTTCGCTCATTATAGTGTTGATGGCTTATTTCACTTCCATACTTAGGGGGCCTTTGGGGATTCTGAGAGCAACTTTTCAGAAGCCATATTTATGCATGACCCAAGAGGGAAAGGCCTGCAGTGTCTAAAATAGTTATAAAATGTCTGTGTGATTCGAGGGGGGTCTGCTTTTTTCTTTTTCCTTTGCCTCTGCCTTGTTTCATTTTATGACCACTGGCAAACTGATGTTGGAACAGCAGGTTGAAATACCTTTCAAGCACTTTGATTACCACCATGAAATCAAAGTGCTTTTTGGCCTTGAGTAGACATAATGTCTGAGAATTATTATAGTCAGTCTTTGCTTGTGATTCAGGGAAGCTCCCCAATGTTGCGGCAAGCACTACAGCAACCTTCCCAATTCACAGGCCAGCAGACATGCAAGATTCCTTGGAGTATCTTTAAGATCTTGAATCATATAAAACAGCTCCCTCTCATAAAAGCACACACAAACTTACCATTGTTGAGTGTTTTTTAAAAAGAATCAGGAACAAATCTGTGACCTTGTGGCCCCGAGGTGGGAACACTATCTATAAAGTTGCCCAGACATTCTGCCTGTCAGTAGGACATTTTCATTGAACATAGGTATAAAAAAAAGAAGGAGCCAGGATAGGCCAAAATTTTTTACATGCCACAGCTCACTTTATACATTTTAAACCTTGTTAACATTTGCTAACAAGAAAGTTAAGAACTTTGAGCTATAAAAATAGGAATGTCTTGCTAACTAAATAAATATATGTGTGAACCTCGGGTCCTGCTCCCTGCTCTGCACTGGCTTGTGATCATGCACCAGAAAAAAAGAAAAAAAGGAGCCTAGCTTTGGCTTGTAAAACCTCTAATAAGTCCTTGGAGTTTCCTTTCCTTGCATGTTTCTCAGAGTTCCTGTTGATTTTTATCCTTTGCAGAATTCAAATTCACACGAGTCATTTAGTTGTTGACCAACAGTAGGGTTTCGAGGATTCTGAAGCATTTAGATTTGCCTTTAAAAATTAGCAACATTACACTAAGAATGTAGAAACAGCAGAGATAAGTAAGTACTGATCAAATGATATGCTTTAACTTTTAGAAAAAGAATCATATGGGGCATCGCTTTTTATCAACTTCCATCTGTATATATTTTCTGGGGACTTATAAAACCATTTCCTCTTCTCAGTTTCCTGCCTCCCACTCTAGCCCGTCACTTCCTTTTGGTAAACAACTTCCTTGCCAGATAGCAAATGGCATTAGTGCCTTCTTTAGAATAAAGAACTCATGAGTTTTTCACCGGGAGACTGAAGCATTTGCTCTCTCTTTCACCATCCATTCCAAGGGCCAAAGGTACATGTGAAGGTAGTAAGCTAGAGAATTTTAAAAAATAAGTAAATTTATGGCAAAACCAGAGAGAGTTTAAGTGAATGCATCTATGGTAGAAAATTGCTGTGGTGGCTGTGAACGAGCTCACTAATAAAAGGTAATCTTACTCAGTTTACAATCTCTCCAAGACCTCACTTCTCTCAGCTGGGAAAAACAACCCAGGCCAGGACAGTACCAGAATTCTGGGATCTTCAGCAGCACAAAATCCTTTAATTTACAGATGCTTCTATGCCTTTTACATAGACAAAGTAGTTAAGGTACCATTACCTCCATCTGTACATGAGGAGAAAGGCTCAGAGATGTAAAAACTGACCTCCCCAAGGCCACACAGATAATAGGTCTCCAAGCTAGTATTTGAACCCAAGCTGTAGGCTCCAGGGTCCTTGTTTAAAGCCTTCTCAGGCACTGTGAGAGAGAGAATGTCGCCTGGTCTTCATTCATCAGCCCACGCAGAATGTCTCAGATTTCTGCATCTAAGCTTTCATAAACCCTAAATCCAGTATTTCTGCTTTTTTTTTTTTCTTTGTACAGCTTTGCCACTTCTTATTCCCCACAGGATGAGATCCTTGCCTTCATCCCCTCCTTCCGCAGCCTAGAAGGAGGCCCTTCCTAGGTGAGGCCAGCCTTCAGCATTGTCTTGTGCTCTATTTTCACAAATCCTCCCTCTCTTCTCCCTGCTGCTTTGGCTTTTGGAAACAAAATCCCATCTCCCTTAAAGTCTCTTCCTTTCTTCCATCCCGCTATAGCCCCTACTGCCACAGAAACTGAATGAGGCATTGAGAGTAGAAAGAGGAAGGTTTCCCACTGAATTCCAGCAAACAGGACTTTCCCCTGTAGATATCCTGGCTTTAGGGCCCCACAATCCACCACAAGATAGTCCTACCCTCTGGATGACATCTCCAAATAAGATTTTGTTTAATGATAAACTAGAGGGAAGGGCCAGACCAGAGACTTACTGCCTTAAGAAGGAGCTCTGCCTTCATTTGCTTTGCAAACTCTGGAGTCTTGAGAGATTTCACTTAGCATCAAAGCCCTGGTCCCTCAGATTGTGACCTGAGGTTAATTTCTGTGTGGGTCCAGAATAACTTCTTATGGTGCCCTCATGTTCTTAAGGCAGTGGGTGGCAGCCTCCCTCTAACCCCACAAAGCCTCCCAAATATGTAGAGACCTAAAGAGGTATGGAGTCTTATAAAAACCTGGCAATATTCTTAGGAAGCAGTGCTTGAATCCTAGGGAAGATCTGATCTATATGGTTCTGAGGCCTCAAGTCAAGTTCCCTAGAAGCAGAGCCTGAGAAGAGAATTTGGGTGTACGTGATTCACTCAGTGAGATCTTTCAGGAGAACAGGCAAGAGAAAAGCACGAGAATGACTAGGAAAAATGTGGTCTCAGCTGAATTCTAGCCTCTGCCTGATCCCCTGGGAAACTCTGGCAAGTATTATACCAGAGTTTGTCTCACCTGGAGATGAGGAGTTGGCTTTTATAATCCCCATCAGTTAGATATCAGCTGTAGGATGCCCTAGGTTGAGAGAATAAACTTCTGGGAGAGTTGGCACTTTTGGTAAAAGGCAATCCTTCTGCAAAGGGGTGCGGGACAGATGTGAGCGACTAGCACTCAACACTCTCAGCAGCTGGAAGACAACATGCATGATTTAGTAAAGAGAATGTGATGGTGGACCAAGAGCATTCACCACATAATTCATAAAAACACAGCCTCCTTTCCCATGAAAAGTCCTTCCAAGAGAAGCCTTTGTAGAGTTTATTTCATTCCTAGGAAACTGTGAATCTAGCTCTAGTAAGCCTGAGAAGAAGCCTGAGTAATATGGTTTACTGGTCCTGGAGTGCCCACATTCCATATCAGAGTGCTCAGAGAAAGTTATGTGTTCTTAGTATCTTCCACAGAATAGACATTTAATAGGTAAATATTTAATTAAAATATTAGAACAGAGAATAAAAATGAGTTAGTATGCAATGACTCCCAACCTATGTTTTTCTTAAATTTGGGTAGAAAGGGAAAGAAATCTGAAATATTTACTGTTATTTACAACTCTTAATTTTTAATCTTGTTAAGAAAGGAGATCCCAGAATTTCAAAGCAGGAAGGGACCTTGGGTGTCATCTAGTCTGGCCCTCTCATTTTACAGATAAGGAAACCAGCATCTACACAGGTCAAGGTCTTACAGACAGTGGTTTTGTGTGTCTTCCTTTCTCTGTGATACTAACTGTATTAATGACCAGGCAAAACAGCTTTATTTAGGTCTCTTACAAGCATTTGAAAGAGTCACTGCATCTGGTAGGCCCATCAGACAGTAATCAATCCCCTGGGGTAGTGGTAACTTGACTAAATATTGTGCTATGATCAAAGCATCTTTGGGAGCCATTAGCTCCCCAGAGCAATGTGCTACTGAAATCTGCAGAAGAGTTGGGTAAAACCCACTAGACTTTAACAGCTTTTCAAATCCCCATATCAGGTTCTACACTTAGAAAACTCACCTTGGCCATGACCTCACTTTTCTCATGTGTAAAATGAATCCACTAATGCCAGAATGGCAGGGTGGCTCTGAGGTTCACATGCACACACACACACACACACACATTCTTATAAATCTAAGAGGAATATTTATGATTCAGTATCCTCGTTTTACTTAATGACAAATAAATTCAGAGCAGTTGAGAGAATTCTCTAGGGTTACAATGAAGGATTAGACATAACCTCTAAGGTATTATGGTCCAGATCCCTTTACCCTGACCTCTGATCTAAAGAGATTTAAAATTTAAGATGTAAGGGTAAAATTATATATAGTCAAAATTCCCACTAGCAAAGTCTTAAAGTTATGGGGTACTTGGTTCTGCACACTCACTTTGACAGACTCCATAGGAACCGATTCCAACAAAGTTAGCAGCAGATACATCTCCCACTTTGCTTATTTCAGAGACCGATGAAAAGATTTTTTAAACTTCATATCAGGCTTAGAATATTATTCTACGATTTAAACATATTTTAATGTCAAATATTAGAGGACTTCAGGTCTAAAATTAAGCTCCACGCTCCAGACCAAGTAACACTGTATCAGGCAAGACTAGGAGCCACACCAACCCCTTGTCCCTAGCAAACACTGGTGAGTCCCTGCCATGGCATTCATATCAGTCATTGCAGACTTAGCAGGCTCTTTCCAAATCAAAAGTCATATTAATGTCTGGTTACTTCTTCAAGGAAAAAAAATAGCAGCTAAGTAAAGTCTACCCTGCCATCTCATGACAAGTCACTAATTTATTATGTGGCTTCTTGATATTATTCTATACAAGATCTACTTTGTAAATGTTTGATCGATGGATAAATGAATGAGTGTTTTATAGAAGAGACAACCCTATCTGATAAGAGTGCTGACTGTAGTTGAAGGTATCTATTAAGTATTAAATCATCATCCAATGTAGACTTAAGGTTATGCCAGCAAGGGCAGTTTTAAGAATACTAGAGCAGGTTATTATTATTTAGAAATCTGCTGTGTCCAAGGTTTGGTTTTGGTAACATGCTCCTGCTGGGAAGTAAACAGAAGTATTCAACACATCTTAACAGGAGCCAAAGTTGTTTTATTCCTTCAACCAAACCCTGATTCAACACACCATGTTTAAGTGTGAATTTGAAATAGACATTAGAGCTTTGTTTTTTTATGTTTCTTCTTAGTTACTGTTCAAAGAGATAGAATGTAAGTTATGATTTGCCAAATTTACTTGATTTATTCTTGATCCTGATTAAGACCTTAGGATTAGATGCAAACAGAAGATCACTGAAGGAAATCACACTCCTAAGAGATTTGCTTGTTTGTTGTTTTAGTCTCTGTGCTACACTGACTAAAACTGGCCCCAAAGTTCCACCCCTCCCTGAATCCATGCCCTTGGCAAAGTGAGTTTGAAGTAACTCCAGTTAACAGGTGGGGTCTTTCCCTGGGAATCGGTATTGGCCTTGTGACTTGCTCTGACCAACAGAAAGTGGCATAGAGACGGGCCTTTGAGTCCACACCTTCCCAGGCCATGCTTGTTTCACTCTTTCAGAAAACTGCCCCCACCTCATCAACAGCCCCAGGTTAGTGTGCTAGAGAGTGAGAGACCAAATGGAAGACAAACCAGTTGCCTCAGTCAAGACCATCCTAGACCAACCTATAGACAAATGATCCCCAAATATACTAGACAGTCCATTCGAGATCAGCAGAACTTCCTGCTCCTTCTACAGCTGACCACAAATGCATCAGTGAGCTCAGTCAAGACCAGAAGAACCAGCTAGCTGACCCACACTGAGATTTGGAGTTTTTTGTTATGTAGCAATAATTAATGATACACTCTGTATGTACGGGTAGTATAACTAAGGCAGGGAATGTAAGATTAGTTTAATATATGAGAGAAGTTCTTGGTGGCATGTAGTGTGGATGCTAGGAATAGGGTAGGGATTTCACTGCAAAAGAGATTAAGGGGGTACATGATAGCTAAAAGTAGCATTAAATTAGTCTATGAAGCCACAGGGTCTAAGATGGCTACCAACACCAGAAAGTTTGAGGAAGACAGATGTTGGATAAAACTTCCCGATAATCCAAACTGATCAGAGATGGGCAAGGTGGCCTGGAAAGGGGGGGGGGGGGGGGTGTAGTTCTTGTCACTATGAGTCCTGTGAAGGTCAACTGAAGGGTGAGCTCTCTAAGAGAATGTAATCACTGTGGGCACTTTTGGATGTGTTAATCACCACTTGCAAGGTTTGAAGTGATTAAAAAAAAAAAAAGTGAGACAGAGAGAAATCCAACTCAAATCTGCTTAAGCAAAAATGATCCAAGCTTGCTTGCTTTCTCCCACCTTCCATCTCTTTCCCTCTCCCTCCTTCTCCCCGTTGGCCCCTCCTCCCACTCCATCTCTCAATTTCCCTAGCTCTCTTTTCTGTGTTTACTAATTTTCAAACAAGCTTTCTTCATGTATGTTGGTCCTAGGTTCCCAAGCCTTAGATATCCTATAGGAATCCCACTGAGTAGGGAAGATTCAGCCAAATCCAAATTACACAGGGGTAAGACTGGGGTAAGGTGCTTCCCCAATGTAAATATGAAAGTATCACCAGAAAACAAGAGTAGTGGGTTTTCACCAAACAAAAAGAGAATGTGTCCTCCACTGGACACAGAATAAAGGACTTCATGTGCCCCTCTAACATAATGCTCCGGCTGTTCATGGAAAGAATGAAATCAGCCTAAAGGATGTGGATTTAAGAATTCATAGGAACCAGCCTTCTCCAGGCAATTAAGTTCAAAGCAGCTTGTTTCACCAAGTACCCACTGAGTGCTTACTATGTGGTAGGCACTATTCTAGATGCTGTGAATCCATCAGTCAGCCAGTCAGCCCCCAAGCAGTGTCCCCCTCTTGCCAGGCCATTACCTGAAAATGCTGTAAGGAGAATGCAAAACTTGTTTTTCTCCTTCCTACCTTTCTAGCTTCCTTCCCTCCTTTTCTTCTTTTATTTTGATCTCAGGTGCAGAGGATTGAGCTGATCACATTCTTCATTTCCTGGACTATTATCATAATTGTCCCACATCCTCTGTTATTTAATTCATTTATTCTTTTTATCTACATTTTCCATCCTCATACCCTTTATCCCCACAGGCAACATGACTGTGTTTAGTGAGCAGTTTTTGGTTTGTAGGTGTTCTTGGAACAAGTGTATTTTTATATATTGCTTTTTTACTTAATTTCCTAAGTTATAGAACTTGTATATAATTACATAGTAAGGCATAGATGTGTTTATACAAATCAGGTACATAGAGTTTGGTTTTCTAGGACCCCTTCCTGTTCTAGATTTTAAATCCACCCATGCTTCTTTGTTTACATCTATACAGTTAACTTCTAACAGCTGCAGGTAAAGTTTTCTATTTTGTATTTTTTAGGGAGTCTCAAAAGTTAATACCCTTTAAAGAACTGACTCACTGCTGTGTATAAATAACTGCCACCCAGCCCTGAAATGAGTCTCCACAGGAGACGGCAGAATACAGAATGAGACATGGAGTGAGGGGAAATGCCAACATGAGGTCCATCCAGTCTCCTCCTGCCACTGTCATTCTTAGGGTGGTTCCTCTGGGATTCTAGGAAGACCTAGAATCTACTCATCCTGAGAGCAGTAGAAGTAACAGTTTAGTTTTTCAGAGGGAGAAAAACAAACCACAATTCATCTACCATGGAAGCTAGAGCTCCAGACCCCAACCAGGCAGCACACACCAGGGAAAGTCCATACAAATTAAACCAACGTGTCCCTGCCAAATGCTTCCAAAGACCATTATCTGCCACCCATACTAAACCTTATTGATATGTGAGGCCTCCCTTTGAATGGTGAGAATAAAAAAATAAAAAAATAAAAAAGGAAATGCATTTTGAAAAAGAATATGAAATGTTTCAAAGTCCTAAGGCAAATACAAAATTGTTTAACGTCTCACAACTGGGAGTTATTAAAATGCTTATGTAGGAGAACCAGCCATAAGCCAAGTCTTCAAAAAGAGGTCTTGCCACTGGCATCCCTAGTTAGAAATAATTACATGGAAATCATAATTTAGTCTTAAAATTTACTCATCATTGAAACCTGGTTTTGAGGGAGATCAAGTTACCTTGTTAGAATGGTATTAAATGTCCATATATTTTATGGAAAGTATAAGCTTATACATACATGTGAATATACTCCACTACTAGGTAGGACTTTCTATGGTCTTATTATACATTATGTTAGATTGAATTTGGGACTCTAATTCATCATCCCTCCCCGTGCCCACATCCTGTCTGTGGCTTCATCATGGATGGGGTGTATCCACTCTTGATTTGAGGAAGCATGGCCATGTGACTTATATTAACAAATCAAACGTAGGTATAAGTAATATGACAATTCTGAGTCTAGGTTTTAAGAGGCTCTGCTTGGCTTCTAGCACTTCTGTCATCACTATGGTGAACTTTCTCCAGACAACCACTGTCCCTCAGCTCTGGACTCCAGAAGAAACACAATGTAGAACAGGCCAGAGTCCAGTCCTCAGTGAGGAGCTAAATTAACCCAGACCATTAGCTCAAAGCAGAGCTGCCAACTGCCATCCAAGGCCCACCAACCTCCAGCCAACTCACAGATGCTGCTGAGAATAAATGCTTGGAATATCATGGTCTATTGCTGACATGTTAAAAATACCCTATCTGAATATAAGTTCATCATTCTCCATGAAAACATTCATGTTAGAGTGAGAGATAGATCTCCCCATTACCATTTACTTTTAAGCATACACTGTTTCCTCAAGTATAGCAGATTGTTGTCAAGAAATGTTAGGAGGCAGATCACCTTCCAAAGCATTTCTTGTTTAGCAACTTTCACTTCAATAGTATAGTAAAACATGTATGACTACAATAATTTTTTTAAAGATTTTATTTATTTGAGAGAGAAGGGGAGAGAGAGAGCACAAGCGGGGGGAGGAAAAGAGGGAAAGGGAGAAGCAGACTCTACGCTGAGCAGTGAGCCTAACGTGGGGCTTGATTCCAGGACCCTGAGATCATGACCCTGAGCCAAAGGCAGATGCCTAATTGTCTGAGCCATCCAGGTGCCCTGACTACAATAATTCTGTTATCAGTGGAGACAATAAACAATTTTTCATCACTTCCCTTAAATATTATTTATTGAAGATATGGAAAGAAATGAAGGAGAATAAATGGATCCAATGACTTCCAGCTTGTTTTGGCAATGTTGTCACTTCCTTATGGGAAAGAGTAGTGAACAGATGAAAAGGCCACTGGTTTCAGACTCTGGGTGTCACATAAGCACTCGTAAACCTGCATAAAGACCATTTCTGATAGGATATGTCCTTCTTCTGGTGAGGTCTATCAGATGGTTTCTCCTTGATCTGCTCTCAATTTTTAGGGACTCTGCTGCATACCTTAGGAAATTTCTAGGCTGCAAACTAAGTTCTGCATGCTAGGGAAGCAGTTTTCCAAAGTAAGCACCTACTTTATGGCACACACTCTTGCAGGTGCCAGGGATATACTGTATATCTGAGATTAATATATAGATCACCATTTTTGTTAAGAAGCTTCATTTTAGTCGTGGGAAATAAACTATAAAGAACTGAATTTCAGTGCAATAGTTTCAGACAGTGCTAAGTCTAATAAAGCAAAGAGAACAGGGCAATGAAATAAAGTTATGTAGGTAAAGTTTAAAGTGGTCAAAGAAGGACATCTGAAAGAAGTATAGAGCTGAAAGACTGGAAGTAACCCAGCATAGTAAGATCTGAGGAGAAGAGAGGGATAAGCACAAAGACTCTGAATCAGGAACACAGTTGAAGATTCTGAAGAATAAAATGGTCTATATTGAGCACAGTAAACAAAGGGAAGAGAAGTAGGAGATGAGATCAAAGAATTTGTGACCACGTAATTTTAGGTCACATAAGCTGGAGTAAGAAGTTTGTATTTTATTCTGTTAATGGGTAGTATTGGTAGGATTCAAACAGGGAAGTGATCTGATTTGATTTGGCTATTTTATAAAACTACCATTTTCCACGTAGCAGGTACGTGGAAAACAGATTGTAGGGAGGAAAGAGTGGGAGTAAAGAGACCATATATAAAGCTACTGCAGATATCCTGGGATAGATGGTGACAGCTGAGATGCTATGAAGTGGTCAAATCAGAATTCTGGAGGCAAAGCCAACAGGATGTATGTAGACTGGATAAAGGTGCAGAAGCAGAGAGTGGAGTCTCAAAGATAGCCCTGAGTTTATGGTCTGAGATACTGTAGACATCATGATACAGTAACTGATATGAGAAATATGGAGAGTAGAGCAGATTCTGGGAGAAATCAGTCTGTTCTGTAGGTATCATTTTTGAAATGCAAGTTTGACATCCACAACTGAGCTGTGACAAATGTAGGGAAATTTGAATTCAGGAGTTTAATGTGGAAAAACAAGTCATTTGCATTTCCAGTACTAAGCATGTCTCAGAAATATAATTACATTTTAAATTATTTTTTTTCTAAATTCTATCAGATTAATTATTTGCCACAATCAATATATTCATTTAATAAGACTCTGAAAAGTTCATGACACCCAGTTACAAAATGCAACACTGGCCAGAGGTAGTTTATTTTTAAGGCAGGCCCTACTTACTTTGCCCTGAGATAGTTTTGGTGACTTAAAAATTTTTAAGTTATTTAATGGGGTAGATAGTGGAGTAGGCATGGAAAAACAGTTAAAGATCTGCTCCCTAAATGCCCAAGCCACCTCTTTCCACTGCCTCCCATATATTTACACACAACACAAACTGCAACCCAAGAGTTTCACTTTTTTTTTTTTAAATGTTTTATTTATTTATTCATGAGAGTCAGAGAGAGACAGAGAGAGAGGCAGAGGCAGAGGAAGAAGCAGGCTCCCCGCCTAGCAGGGAGCCCGATGCGGGACTCGATCCCAGGACCCTGGGATCATGACCCGAGCCGAAGGCAGACGCCTAACCATCTGAGCCACCCAGGCACCCCCCAAGAGTTTCACTTTTATGTAGCGGACTTCCTCCAGTGACTTTGTTTGAACAGTCATATGAATTTAAACAAACTGGCAAGCCCTTTCCCCAAACTCATGTTTTTACCTGGAATGCTTTCTTCTACACCTCAGTGTGTGTAATACTTGACCTTAAGTAGACCCTATACTTTTTGTTTTGTTTTGGGTTTTTTTTTGTTTGTTTGGTTATTGTTGTTGTTGTTGTTGTTGTTTTGGTATCTTTAGCCAAGATGCCTCTGCAGATTCTGAAAACTGAAATAACCCTAGTTTTGGAGGATTCATGCCAGCCTATAGCTGAAGGAAGAGTTAATGAAGCAAATCTGTCATTAGCTGTAAGTGCCATGGCAACCAGATCTGTCACTTTTTCCATGCAGAAGTGATGAGGACAAGCTTCCAACTCACATATTTTACTCAACAGGGGTGAAAATCTCTCTAAGATTCCTAAAATGATAATGGGATCAGAAGCACCATAAGCCCTACATAGTATTTCCAGAGGAATGTCCTGAAACCAACTGTTGATTTATAAGTATCTTGAGGTGACCCTGGATTTCATTTGTGTGTACAATTGAGCAAGGATTTTGATTACTTTCCAAGCAAACTAGTAACATAATACATACTGGGCTGACACCAGAAAGTGACCAAGGGATTTATATGTAGCAAAAATGGCTATATCACCAAAAAACACCCATGTTATTCTTTCCTTAATATAAAGTTGCATTAGAAAGTGGCTGCCTAGCCAGGGACTACATTTCCCAGCTCCCCCTTGCAGTTAGGTGGAGCCATGTAGGACTGTTTTAGCCAGTGGAGTCTAAGCAGAAATAAAGGGGATTCATAAAATTGAACGATTAAAAAAAAAATTACGGGCGCCTGGGTGGCTCAGTTGGTTAAGCGACTGCCTTCGGCTCATGTCATGATCCTGGAGTCCCGGGATCGAGTCCCGCATCGGGCTCCCTGCTCGGCAGGGAGTCTGCTTCTCCCTCTGACCCTCCTCCCTCTCGTGCTCTCTGTCTCTCATTCTCTCTCTCTCAAATAAATAAAATCTTAAAAAAAAAAAAAAAAATTGCATGTATGCTTCTCCATGATCTTTTCTCCTTCTGACTTACTGAAATGTGGATATTTCAAAAGAAAACCTTGGAAGCCATGTGAAGACAGCAGAGCCTCCAGTAGTCTATGTCCTTAAACTGCCATATAGATGAGAGCTGTCTGGTGCTCTATTTATCTGTCCAGTACTGTCTGAGTAAGAAAAAAGAATCTCTTGTGTTTAAGTTACTTACTAGAACCTATTCTAATTAATACAATATGGCAATTATGAAAATCACTTAAGATGACAACCACCCCTAATATCTCCAAAATTAAACAGAATTTTTTTTACTTTTTTTTTCCTTATCACTTTTAATGGCATTAAACTTTTGAAAATATATAGTGTTTTAAAAAAATTTCTATGCATGAATATGGCTGCTCTGCACAGGGTTAGATAAACGCTGATGTTACCAAGCCACTTGGCAATTTCTAGAACTATCAGGCTATTGGTAGCTGGCATCTCTTCCTCTGCCTACTCAGTAACTTTTTTCTTGGTGATATCATCATATATAGCCCCAGAGTTATCCTCAGTCCCTGAGTCTTTTCTGGTGTTTCTTTCAATTCTCTAAATGTCTAAATTTCCTTTCAGTGCATTACTTTTTACTTGTATTTATGTCAGCATTGTATATTTGTCATTTATTGTTGCAAAACAAATTACTACATTTTATGGTTTAAAACAACAATAAATACTCGGGGGCGCCTGGGTGGCTCAGTTGGTTAAGCGACTGCCTTCGGCTCAGGTCATGATCCTGGAGTCCCAGGATCAAGTCCCGCATCGGGCTCCCTGCTCGGCAGGGAGTCTGCTTCTCCCTCTGATCCTCCCCCCTCTCATGTGCTCTCTCTCTCTCTCTCTCATTCTCTCTCTCAAATAAATAAAATCTTTAAAAAAAATAAAAAAATAAAACAACAATAAATACTTATTATCTCCTATAAGGTCTATGGGTGAGGCATTCAGGAGTGGCTTAGTTGGGTGATTCTGGCTCAAGGTCTTTCTCGTGAGGTTGCAGTTGTCTGCCAGCCAAACCTGCAGTCATCTCAGAGTTTGACCAGAGGAGGATGGTCCACTTCCCAAGTAGCTCCTTCAAATGGTTGACAGGTTGTTGCTGTTATCAGGAGGCCTCAGTTCTGCTCCTCAGTGGCTTCCTCGAGTGTCCTCATGGCATGATAGTAGGCTTCTACCAGAGGAAGCATCCAAGAGAGGAAAGTAGAAGCTGAAAAGCTTTCTTCATGACCTAGCTTCAGGAGTTACACACTGTTATTTATGTCATAGTCTATTGGTCACATGGTATTAGCCTTGATTCAGTGTGGGAGGGGACCATCTTGAAACCCAGCAACCCCCTGGGGTTTCTGTGTTTTGTAACCATAAAAACCCAGTTGGTGTACCCAATTAGGTTGAAAAGTGCAGACTGCTTTCTAAGAGGTAGAAGAATTTAACTTCTGAGAGAAAAGGTCCCCCAAATTTAGGAGTATCCCTTGGAAACTATGTATTTTTGTATTCCTGACATTCAACTTTGATTAGGGTGATTACAAAATTTTCAATTGTAATGATGTCCTCAAATCCTGGGAACTTTTAATGACAACACTCTACAAACTTGAATGCTGGTGAGACTAGGACCAAAACCACATTTTTTAAAATCCATGGCATGTGTCCACAGTAAATTCCTAATCTCTCACATTTCCAAAAGATTATCTTCTTAAATAAGTATTTGCAGTAATCATTTGAGAGATAACAACCAACCAATATAAATCATTTGTTTTTTCCTCCATTAGTCATACTTTCAGATTGAAATTATTCCACAGAATAAATCAGAGTCAAAGAGTTGGGTCCTGTAATCCAACTTCCTTGTTTTGCAAATGAAGAAACTGAAGCACATAGAGATTATACAATGTTCCCACAGCCACAGTCAATGGGAGAGCCAGAAGTTGAACCCAAGTGTTCCATACCAGCATTTTTCCTACGAGTTTAAACTGTGTTGTTTGTAGTTTAGAAGTCAGTCCAATCATTCCATTTGATATTTGACAAATAAGAGCATGTTATATTTCTTTCTGGACTGCATCAGAAATAGTTATGATAAATATATAGACCATAGAACTACTTAATCCTACTTTAAACAGGAAATGGACATCGGAGGTAGTTCTTTAATTTTTCAATTAAAAACAAAGAGAAAAGAACAATGGGATGTTTTAAAGATGATTTATAAGGTGTACAGACTAATTATACACTTCCCTAAGTAAATTACAATCCACTTAACTTCTACTTGAGATGTGATCTTCATCTCACCCAGGGAGTTCCCAAGAGTTTTCAGCTTTTACAAGCTATGTACTTGAAGAATGCTTGGCGCGGTGGGGGGGAGCATGCTGTGGTTTAGAGTAGGGGAGGAGACTTGAGAGGCAAATTGCCAAAAGAATAAGACAGAAAAATAAGTTTTGGTTCTTCCTACTGAGTTCAGTAAATGACCTTGAAGTTCACACTTCCTTTAGGGGTTCCTGGATAGCGAAGTTATGCCTGCTTCCCCCGTAACTCTTGAAATAGTAGTATTTGAGTGTAAGAAATATTCTTTGTCACATACCGTTACCTTTGAAATTCTAGATCCTGGAATTTCAAGTCTAGCTAAGTCGAAGGCAAACTAGCAGGTTTTTCTCAACTTGGAACTACTGACATTTGCAGCCATCATAGGATTCTTTGTTGCAAGGGGCTGTCTTATGCATCATAAGATGCTTAGCAGCATTCTTGATTTCTACCCACTAGATGCCAGTAGCACCCCTCCTCCATTTATAGCAAACAAAATGTCTCCAGACACTACCAAATGTTCCCCAAGAGACAAAAATCTACCAAGATTGAGAATAACAGCGTTAAAGGGAAGGTTCTAGATCAGAGAGCCTCTGGAAAAAATACTGAAACACAGATTTATTTTCCTGGATGTGGAGTTATTTCAGGGTCACTTAATTCATTTTCATCAAATGGCTATTTGGTACTTGCTATGTTAGCCACAGGCTCACTAATATAGTATCTGGCCTTGTGGAGGTT
Source organism: Mirounga leonina (assembly GCF_011800145.1). Taxonomy (NCBI): domain Eukaryota; kingdom Metazoa; phylum Chordata; class Mammalia; order Carnivora; family Phocidae; genus Mirounga; species Mirounga leonina. The sequence goes on along the minus strand of NW_023270374.1, from coordinate 13,652,972 downwards.
TCACCTAGCTAATGGTTTTGCTGTGGCTCAAGCTAGAGTTGGATTAGATTGATTGCTCCTAGAATTTTCAGCTATATTTTAATAAAACTCCAAACTTCCAAATTTGGGGTCAAATTCAGAAAACTGAGGTGTGTCAAGACAGTGACAAACAATGAACTAATTCAGGGACACCACCACCAGAAGAAGGCACTCAAATTCACAAATGAATGAAAACAGCCTGCATCCTAAAATTAGTTCTGATTCTTTCCTAGATTTCTTAAGAGTTTCATGAAAAGTAAGAGACACTTTTCTAAAACTGGAAAGAAATTTCTGTTCAGATAAATTATGGTGATTGCCTTGCCAGCCTGAGTACATGGTTTAAAGGGTGGAGGCAGTTACACATGAAGCTCCATCAGAACTGCTTACAGGGAGATCAGAAGATAAAGAAAACAGGGATGGAACTGTTCAATTCCTGGATCTGCTTGAGCCTGAAGTCATGAACTTGCTAACAAGTGAAACAAAGGCATTTAAAAAAGGCTCATCTTCCAGAGAGCCCCATGGTAATTTGAAGGCAGATTTCCCATCCAGACCTTATGATGCCGATTTTTGAAAACTGAATTGGAGTCATGAATCACTCTATAAACTTTAACTAAAACAATATACTCCCATTTTAAGTATTTATGGCTTCTGCCCCTCTGGGCTTCAGAACTTTAGAAGTAAATTTTTGGAGGCATTCAGAAACTTGAAAAAGCAAAAGCATGCACTTAAAACTTCTTTTAACCACTGACTCACCCTCTAGCTAAAGGAGAGAAAATCCTAACAAATCAAATTGAAACTCAGCAAGAAAAAAGTACTTAAGGAGGATTTACAGAGGATCAGGAAAACCAGGTGAAAATTGTTTCTAAGAAAAAAAAAAGTCAGAATAGACCCTTCTGCATGAAGCAAGGAAATTTAAGTGCAACAGACACCACCAAAACTATGGAAAGAAATGTGTTATTGGAAAAGGTGATTTAGTACAAGAAGTGTGGATTTTGGACACACAGTAGTGTCCAAATTTCATTTCTGCCATTAATTAGTTATGTGCTCTTGGGCAAATTACTCAATCCTTGAAGTTTCAGTTCTCCCAATTATAAAGTGAGTTCTAATTAACTTCTTAAGGGTGTTTTACAGACTAAATGTGATAATATATTTAATGTGTCTTTCCTATTATCTATGCCTCTTACATCATAGCCACAAATTTAATTTTCATTTCCTTATTTTTCCCCATCTGAATTAAGTATGGAGACAAGTGGCAGTAGACAGGAGTAGAACTGAAATATATAAACACACTGGTTTTATATATTTTAAATATATTTCTATATATTTATATATATACACATATGTATATATTTGATGTTATGAATACAGATATCAAGCAACAATGCTGCCCAACTGCGAGGACACAAGCACTGGAATTAGATAATTTCCATCTGAATCTTGAATCGACCACTAACTGTGTAATCATGGGCAAGTTCTACCATAGCCCTGTGCCTTAGGTTCCTCATCTGTAAAATAGGAAATTATATTTTCTACCACACAGAACGTGGCAAGGACTCCAAAAAGATAATTAAAACCAAATGTTTACCATACAAAAGGCTCTCAGTAAATAGCTATTATTGCAGAGACAATGATGCCCAGAGCTCATAACAGTATGTCTGTAACACCTCAGTATCTATATACACTCGCATATGTATAGTCTAAGTATCCTCCTAATAACGACCTCCATTTTTTTTTAAATGGCTCTATTAGGATAAAATTTGTTACGCTCATTCCTCATGTCTGCTATCGAAGTCAAAATCTATCTTTAGGCTGTATCGTTCAGATCTTGTCTTTGATAAAAGCTAAGAAACTGAGCCCGAATATATTTGGCTCTATCTGGTTACTCTTCTCCAGTATTAGCCATTTCTGTCCTGGCAGCTGCTTTGTGCTAACCCTTACCTAGCAAGTGAGAATATCGCTTAATTAATACCTCCGGTTCTGCTAAAGGGTTTGTTTTGTTTTGTCGTCCTACAAATACATCTCAAAATGACTTCTGTCTTTTGGAAGGGTACATAGAGGAGAGCTCACATTTATTGTGCCCCTCCCCCATATACATACACCCTGAAACCTGAACAAGAAACAAGAAAAACAAGGTAAAAGGCAACTATCACAAATGTTCTGTGCAAGCAGAACCGGTCTTGGGCCTAATGTGTTGAGTAAATCAAAGCAAGGAACAGTGGGGGACAGCGTAATTGGAGGTGTGTTTTGGGATGGGTGGAGAAAGGTTAAGAGCAATTACAATACCCTAGGGCTTGACGAAAAGACTATACAATTATGAGCAATCAAATGAGGAGTACTATTTATCAGACCAGACACTGGTTTTTAGATGCTTTCTCTCATTTAATATCAAATCAATGCTGTGAGATAAGGATTATTATTATGACCAATTTAGAGCTGAGGAAACTAGATCCTGAAAGACTGAAGTACTTGGCCAAGGTTACAGAGCTGATCTATCGCAGAACAAGCACTGAAATTCACATCCCTAATGTTAGGTTCTTGGCTACTCTTCTGTTTTTTTACAATGGCCCTGCAGGGTTAATATTGTCACTGTCTCCATTTTCCTGAAAAGAAAGCAAGGTTTAGTTAGAGAGCATGAATGACTTCCCTCAAACTGACAACGGAGAAAGGCAAGAATTTGGACCAAATGTGAATCTGGGTTAAAACTCAGTTATAGAAAACATTTATGTTTGCTAATTTTATAGCTTTGGAGTATTAATATATGTTGAATTTCCCTTTGAAGGAGTAAAATCCTCTACCTTATGGAAGAATAACAGCAAGAAGAAAGAAAACAGTGACGTGAGAAAACGTTGTGATGCACCACTTTTCCCATAGGTGTCCCTTCCTGTAGTTGACTTGTACTCCGTCTGTAACATTGCCATGTGACAAAACACCTCAAAGCCAATGGCTTAAAACAATAAGCATTTCATGTTGCTCAGAAGTCTAGGGGTCATCTGAGCACATCTTCTGATCTTGGCTGAGATGATCTACACATCTGTGATCAGCTGTGGGTTGGGTACAGCTCTACACTGATTTTTCCTATGTTTGGGTCAGTGAGCTGTTGGCTGGGACACTTCGTTGTTTTCCCATTTGGTCTCTTATCATCTAGCTAGCCTGGGCTTGTTAAGATGGTGGCAGAGGTCCAAGAGAGCAACAAGGATTCTTGCGGCCAAAGCCTGGAACTAGCACACTAACCCTTATCTGCATTTCACTGGCCAAAGCAAGTCACAAGGGGATCCTAGATTCAAAAAGGTGGCAAAAAGAATCCACTTAATATGAGGAGCTATGACATACTGCAAAGGAGTAGAGAATATTTCCTTTAAAAAAATATTTTACCACACCACTCTCCTAAAAATGAGCCAAACTTGTCCTCACTAAGGTATAAATGAATGAATACACTTGATGTGTTACCACCTTGTGAACAACTGCATTTTACAGAGTAAAAATTTCATAAGAAGACCTATACCATTATGTGGCCACTTACAACAGCCCTATAAGGCATTGAGATTAACTGGAAACTTTTAAAATAGATGCCTCAAAAATATATAGATATATCTCAAAATATGAGAATGAGATGAAGTTCCTTCTTTACCAAGGCCTACCACTGAATAGGGAAAACAAAACACCTCTGAAAGAGTTAAATCAGCTGATGCAGCCTTCTACAAATAAGGTAAGTGCTATTTTGCCTTTTTTATTATTTTCATTGTACCACCTTCCTGAGAGCAGAACAGAATAATCAATTTTGAGGAATGCCAAAATAAGTTTTGAAATGAAGTAACAGGGTTAAAAAAAATTACTTTCTTTTCACCTAATTCCTTATATCTTGAAGAATATCAACCACATGTAGAACTGTTCTGCTTGGAAAGAGGCATCCTGTGGAGTCAGAGAAAAGTAAGTAAAGTAGGAAGAGGGGGCTGTGTTGGGGGTTGAGGCTGCATCAGAAAACATGGCAGTCTAACTAGGTCTAGATGAGCTGAGAGATTGCATTGAGAGCTCCCATCACTTTTTCCCTTTGGGAAAAAAAAAAGCAATGAGAGAGGACTCTGTAAAAATTTTAAAAAATAGCCAGGTTATAAAGAAAAAAGACTAATAATACCAAAGTTGGCAAGGATGTAGGGATATTGCAACTCATACGCTTCTGGTCAAAGTGTAAACTGTCACAACCACATTGGAAAAATGCTTAGAATTATCTACTAAACCTGAACACGTCTTCCTTTTGACCTCAGAACTCCACTTCTAGGAATATCTCCAATAGAAATAAGCACATAAGTTCACCAAGGGCATGTATATAGCAGCACTATTGGTAAGAAAGCTAAACAGAAACCAAATCTATGCATGTAGAAATCAGGGTAATGGTTACCTTTGGTGGAGGATGACTGGAAGCTGACACAGGGGGAGGGTCTGTGTTTTCAATGCTCTATTTCTTGATTTCAGAGAAGGTGTGCTCAATATATGATAATTCATCCAGCTGTTCAGTTACAGTATGTGAGTTTTTCTGCATATTTTTTTCTAAAAATACCCATGTTCTAAAATAAGTGAAAAATCTAACTGAATCCAAGTAAAACTAAAATCCACAGTACTAAGTAAAGCTGTAGCCATCATACTGCCAGCCTCCAACACCAGAAGCACCTGGAGGCACTGAAGAGTTCAATTTCTAGGGATTGAGTGGGACCAAAAGCACTCCAGAAGTGGCAAAGTACCAAAATTAGACTCACTAACTGAAGTTTGCAACACTGGAGGGGCCTGGGTGGGTTCACTGCTCATGAGGGGAGGTACAAGAAAGCTTAAGTCCCTGCCTAAAATGATGACTCTAAAGCTGACTGGCTGAAAGGCTGACACAAGGCAGTCATATATAGAATCTGGGGAAACGTAAGGCTGGCTTTCATCACCATGGAACAGGCACTCCAAGACCCAATATAAGCCCTACTTCTTGACTGAGAATCCACAGGGACCCAGATGCAGGCAACTGCAGAACCGAGAGAAAGAAAACGAGCCAGAGAAAGATTAAAAAAAAAAAAAACCCTAAAAGACCTTTAAGACAAATTTACAAAATATCAAAGCAAATGATGAAACTAACACAAGAAAATAAATACAAGAGATGAAATAATTCTTGACAAACTGGAAATGACAGTATTCTCAAAATGACTTTTTAAAAGTACATTTCTGTCCTCAGAGAGTAATAAAAATGTTCATAGGGGCGGAGCAAGATGGCAGAGGAGTAGGAGACCTGGATTTCGTCTCCTCTCAGGAATTCAGCTGGATAGGGATCAAACCATTCTGAACACCTACAAACACAACAGGAGATCGAAGAAAAGAAGAGCAACAACTCTCTCATCAGAAAAGCGACCACTTTCTGGAAGGTAGGACGTGCGGAGAAGTGAATCCGAGGCGATATTCGGGAGGATAGACGGCGGGGGAGGGGCCTCCGGTGGCCGCTTTAGGCAAGTGATAGAACCACGGAGCACAAAATCGGGACTTTTAAAAGTCTGCTCCGCCGAGGGACGTCACTCTGGTGGCTAAGCGGGGGGTGGAACCCTCCGGGACAGTGTGGTCTCAGGACCCTCGGGGTCACAGAAAGACCGGGGGTGCCTGAGTGTGGCAGAGCTCCCAGGTAACAGACCAGGGAATCCGGCTGCAGAGGCGGAGGCCAGGCGCGGGCTCTCAGCTTGGGGTTGCCATAAACCGTGATCCGCGGCACAGTCGGGCCCCTGCTCCTCCAGCAGGGACCCAACAAGCGGCAGATGCAGGGACACTCACCTTCCTCCCCTGGGAGGAGCCACGCGGGAGCGCACTGCGGAGATCTGCTGGGTTTGGAGACTCCACCCGGGGTCGGTTGCCAGAGATAGAGGCGCACGGTCACAGGCCGGGTGAGCACGGAGTGCGGCCAGAGACCGGGGAGCCGGGAGTGACTGACGGCTTTTCTCTGGGGGCTCACTGAGGAGCGGGGCCCCGAGTTCTCGGCTCCTCCGGAGCGGAGATTGGGAGGCCGCCATTTTCACTCTCCGCCTCCAAAGCTGTACGGAAAGGTCACAGGGAACAAAAGCCCCGGAGAGCAAACCCGAGCAGATTACTTAGCCGGGAGGGGGCAAGGGCGGGGCAATTCCGCCTCCGGCAAAGACATTTGGAAACCCCGGCAATAGGCCCCTCCCCAGAAGATCAGCGAGAACAGCCAGCCAAGACCAAGTTTACCGATCAATGAGAACGGCAGAACTCCAGCACTAGGGGACTACTGCACATAGAATTCATGGCTTTTTTTACCATGATTCTTTAGTCTCTTAAAGTTAATTTTTGTTTTAACTGTCTTTTTGTCTTATTTCTTTTTGAATTTTCTTTTTCCCTTTTTCAACCAACATCTTATCAATCCCTTTTTTAAAAAAAAAAAACATTTTTATTTTTCATTTTTAGAGTCATATTCTATCCCTTAATAGTAGTTACCCATATTTTTGGCTTATATATATAAGTTGTTCTCTCTTTAAAATTTTGAGATAGTTTCTTCTAACAGATTAAAATATACCCTAAATCTCTAGTATATGGTGCTTTCTATTCCCCTGCCTGATCACATCCTCTCCCCCCCTTTTTTTTTCTTTTCTTTTTCTTTTTTCTTTTTTTAAATCCTCTTATTTCTTTATTCAAACAACTTCTTATCAATTCCTTTTATAACATTTTTTATAATTTCCATTTTAACAGTCATATTCCATCCCTTCATCACATCAACCCTTATTTTTGTACATATATAAGTTTTTCTTTCTTTAAAATTTTGGGAGGCACTTTCTTCTAAAAGACCAAAATACACCCCAAATCTAGTGTGTGGCACTGATCTATATACCATATAGATCATATTTGATCACATTCTGGTTTTCCTTTCGTTGTTGTTGTTTTGTTTTGTTTTTGTTTTTATCTTTTTTTTTTTTCTTTTTCTTTTTTCTCTCTTTCCCTTTCTTATCCCACTGCTTCAGGTCTTTTCTGATTTGTTTAGAGTATATTTTCTGGGGACGTGGTGACTCTGCTAGCATTTTGTTCTCTCATTAATCTATTCTCCTCTGCACAAAATGACAAGACGGAAAAAATCACCTCAACAAAAAGAACAAGAGGTAGTACCGACTGCCAGGGACCTACTCAATACGGACATTAGTACGATGTCAGATCTAGAGTTCAGGATCATCACTTTAAAGATACTAGCTGGGCTTGAAAAAAATATGGAAGTTATTAGAGAAACCCTTTCTGGAGAAGTAAAAGAGCTAAAATCCAACCCAGTAGAAATCAAAAAGGCTATTAATGAGGTGCAATAAAAAATGGGGGCGCTAAGTGCTAGAATAAATGAGGCAGAAGAGAGAATCAGTAATATGGAAGATGAAATGATGGAAAATAAAGAAGCTGAGAAAAAGAGAGATAAACAACTACTGGATCACGAGGGCAGAATTCGAGAGATAAGCGATACCATAAGACGAAACAACATTAGAATAATTGGGATCCCAGAAGAAGAAGAAAGAGAGAGAGGGCCAGAAGGTATAATGGAGCAAATTATAGCAGAGAACTTCCCTAATTTGGGGAAAGAAACAGGCATGAAAATCCAGGAAGCATAGAGAACCCCTCTCAAAATCAATAAAAATAGGTCAACTCCCCGACATCTAATAGTAAAACTTACGAGTCTCATAGACAAAGAGAAAATCCTGAAAGCAGCTCGGGAGAAGAGATATGTAACCTACAAGGGTAGAAACATTAGATTGGCAACAGACCTATCCACAGAGACCTGGCAGGCCAGAAAGGACTGGCAGGATATATTCAGAGCACTAAACGAGAAAAATATGCAGTCAAGAATACTCTATCCAGCTAGGCTGTCATTGAAAATTGAAGGAGAGATAAAAAGCTTCCAGGACAAACAAAAACTAAAGGAATTTGCAAACACAAAACGAGCCCTACTGGAAATCTTGAAAGGGGTCCTCTAAGCAAAGAGAGAGCCTAAAAGCAACATAGACCAGAAAGGAACACAGACAATATACGGTAACAGTCACCTTACAAGCAATACAATGGCACTAAATACCTATCTTTCAATAGTTACCCTGAATGTAAATGGGCTAAATGCCCCAATCAAAAGACACAGGCTAACAGAGTGGATTAAAAAACAAGACCCATCAATATGCTGTCTGCAAGAGACTCATTTTAGATCCAAAGACACCCCCAGATTGAAAGTGAGGGGGTGGAAAACCATTTACCATGCTAATGGACACCAAAAGAAAGCTGGCGTGGCAATCCTTATATCAGACTAATTAGATTTTAAACCAAAGACTGTAATAAGAGATGAGGAAGGACACTCTATCCTACTTAAAGGATCTATCCAACAAGAAGATCTAACAATTGTAAATATCTATGCCCCTAACATGGGAGCAGCCAATTATATAAGCCAATTAATAACAAAAGCAAAGAAACACATTGACAACAATACAATACTAGTGGGGGACTTTAACACCCCCCTCACTGAAATGGACAGATCGTCTAAGCAAAAGATCAACAAGGAAATAAAGACTTTAAATGACACACTGGACCAAATGGACTTTACAGACATATTCAGAACATTCCACCCCAAAGCAAAACAATACACATTCTTCTCTAGTGCCCATGGAACATTCTCCAGAATAGATCACATCCTAGGTCATAAATCAGGTCTCAACCGGTACCAAAAGATTGGGATCATTTCCTGCCTATTTTCAGACCACAATGCTTTGAAACTAGAACTCAATCACAAGAGGAAAGTCGGAAAGAACTCAAATACATGGACGCTAAAGAGCATCCTACTGAAGAATGAATGGGTCAACCAGGAAATTAAAGAAGAAATAAAAAAATACATGGAAACCAATGAAAATGAAAACACAACTATTCAATCTCTTTGGGATGCAGCAAAGGCAGTCCTAAGAGGAAAGTATATAGCAATACAAGCCTTTCTCAAGAAACAAGAAAGGTCTCAAGTACACAACCTAACCCTCCACCTAAAGGAGCTGGAGAAAGAACAACAAATAAAGCCTACACCCAGCAGGAGAAGAGAAATAATAAATATCAGAACAGAAATCAATGAAATAGAAAATAAAAGAACAGTAGAACAGATTAACAAAACTAGGAGCTGGTTCTTTGAAAGAATTAACAAGATTGATAAACCCCTGGCCAGACTTATCAAAAGAAAAGAGGAATGACCCAAATCAACAAAATCATGAATGAAAGAGGAGAGATCACAACCAACACCAAAGAAATACAAACAATTATAAGAACATATTATGAGCAACTGTATGCCAGCAAATTAGATAACCTGGAAGAAATGGATGCATTCCTAGAGATGTATCAACTACCAAAACTGAACCAGGATGAAATAGAAAACTTGAACAGACCTATAACCACTAAGGAAATTGAAGCAGTCATCAAAAATCTCCCAAAAAACAAAAGCCCAGGGCCAGATGGCTTCCCAGGGGAATTCTACCAAACATTTCAAGAAGAATTAATACCTATTCTTCTGAAACTGTTCCAAAAAATAGAAACGGAAGGAAAACTTCCAAACTCATTTTATGAGGCCAGCATTACCTTGATCCCAAAACCAGACAAAGACCCCATCAAAAAGGAGAATTACAGACCAATATCCCTGATGAACATGGATGCAAAAATTCTCACCAAAATACTAGCCAATAGGATCCAACAGTACATTAAAAGGATTATTCACCACGACCAAGTGGGATTTATCCCTGGGCTGCAAGGTTGGTTCAACACCCGCAAATCAATCAATGTGATACAATACATTAACAAAAGAAAGAACAAGAATCATATAATCCTCTCAATAGATGCAGAAAAAGCTTTTGACAAAATACAGCATCCTTTCTTGATCAAAACTCTTCAGAGTATAGGGATAGAGGGTACATACCTCAATATCATAAAAGCTATCTATGAAAAACCTACAGCAAATATTATTCTCAATGGGGAAAAACTGAGAGCTTTCCCCCTAAGGTCAGGAACGCGGCAGGGATGTCCACTATCACCACTGCTATTCAACATAGTATTAGAAGTCCTAGCCACAGCAATCATACAACAAAAAGAAATCAAAGACATCCAAATTGGCAAAGAAGAAGTCAAACTCTCACTCTTTGCAGATGATATGATACTTTATGTGGAAAACCCCAAATACTCCACCCCAAAACTGCTGGAACTCATACAGGAATTCAGTCAAGTGGCAGGATAGAAAATCAATGCACAGAAGTCAGTGGCATTCCTATACACCAACAACAAGACAGAAGAAAGAGAAATTAAGGAGTCGATCCCATTTATAATTGCACCCAAAACCATAAGATACCTAGGAATAAATCTAACCAAAG
>NW_023270374.1:13506825-13637569 GCF_011800145.1 Mirounga leonina | reverse complement strand
CAGAATGGCTAAAATTAACAAGTCAGGAAATGACAGATGTTGGCGGGGATGCAGAGAAAGGGGAACCCTCCTCCACTGTTGGTGGGAATGCAAGCTGGTGCAGCCACTCTGGAAAACTGTATGGAGGTTCCTCCAAAAGTTGAAAATAGAGCTACCATATGATGCAGCAATTGCACTACTGGGTATTTACCCCAAAGATACAAAAGTAGGGATCCGAAGGGGTACGTGCACCCCGATGTTTATAGCAGCAATGTCCACAATAGGCAAACTGTGGAAAGAGGCAAGATGTCCATCGACAGATGAATGGATAAAGAAGATGTGGTATATATATACAATGGAATATTATGCAGCCATCAAAAGGAATGAGATCTTGCCATTTGCAATGACGTGGATGGAACTGGAGGGTATTATGTTGAGTGAAATAAGTCAAAAAGAGAAAGACATGTATCATATGATCTCACTGATATGAGGAATTCTTAATCGCAAGAATCAAACTGAGGGTTGTTGGAGTGGGGGGTGGGGTGGGAGGGATGGGGTGACTGGGTGATAGACACTGGGGAGGGTATGTGCTCTGGTAAGCGCTGTGAATTGTGCAAGACTGTTGAATCTCAGATCTGTACCTCTGAAACAAATAATGCAATATATGTTAAGAAAAAAAAAAAAAAGAAGAAGAAGAAGAAGGTAGCGGGAGGGGAAGAATGAAGCGGGGGAAATCGGAGGGGTAGACGAACCATGAGAGACGATGGACTCTGAAAAACAAACAGGGTTCTAGAGGGGAGGGGGGTGGGAGGATGGGTTAGCCTGGTGGTGGGTATTGAGGAGGGCACATTCTGCATGGAGCACTGGGTGTTGTGCACAAACAATGAATCATGGAACACTTCATCTAAAACTAATGATGTAATGTATGGGGATTAACATAAGAATAAAAAATTTAAAAAAAAAATGTTCATAACTTTTTTCAATATTGAAAGTGGGGAAAAAACACACAAAAAAAGAAAGTGGATATGAAGGGAGATAAGAATCAAGAACAGATGAGTATAGGGCGCCTGGGTGGCTCAGTTGGTTAAGCGACTGCCTTCGGCTCAGGTCATGATCCTGGAGTCCCTGGATCGAGTCCCGCATCGGGCTCCCTGCTCGGCAGGGAGTCTGCTTCTCCCTCTGACCCTCCTCCCTCTCATGCTCTCTGTCTCTCATTCTCTCTCTCTCAAATAAATAAATAAAATCTTTAAAAAAAAAAAAAAACAGATGAGTATAAAACATGAATGGGCAAAGAAATAACATATGATGTGCAAAATGTATTAGATACTTCTTAATAACTCCAATTGGGAGACAATCCAAATAAATGTCTATCAACTGGTGGATATGTACTATATCTGCAAAATGGAACACTGTTCAACAATAAAAAGGAATAAAGTACTGACACAGGTTATAACAGAGATGAACCTCAAGAATATTATGCTGAGCCAAAGAAGCCAGAGTAAAAGACTACATATTATATGATTCCATTTATACAAAATGCCCCAAAAGAGCAAATTTAGAGAGACAAAAACCCTTCACTTTCCTTCACGAAGATTTCTGATTCACTTATCATTTTGTGAGTACATCTGAAAGTCTTCTGAAGGACCTTTCTGGAATATAATGATATATAAATAAGCCAAGACAAGATAGGTGTATGTATATGGTTTCTGAGTGATGGGGCAAATATAGGGTAGAATGGAGAGGGGATAAGAGAAAGTATTTATTCTCTCTTAAGGTCCAATAGGAAAAGGCACTGTCTCACTGTGTTCCAAAACACCATCCTTTTTGGGTATATAGGAGAAAATATTTTTAGCCTAACCCTCCTTTAGATCCATATAACCAGTATGGCTACCTTCCTTAATGCTAACACCTTGTGCTGGGGAAAAGAGAATTTATCTGAAAGATGCCAACAGTTTGCCGGACTGTATTTTTTCCTCTTTAAAAAATAAATAAATAAATAAATAAATAAAGATTTTATTTATTTATTTGACAGAGAGAGACACAGCGAGAAAGGGAACACAGATAGGCCTATCTCCCTACAAGGCAGAGTGGGAGAGGGAGAAGCAGGCTTTCCGCGGAGCAGGGAGCCCGATGTGGGGCTTGATCCCAGGACCCTGGGGTCATGACCTGAGCCAAAGGCAGACGTTTAATGACTGAGCCACCCAAGTGCCCCTTCCTCTTTATCTCTGTTTGTGTAGATACCACCTCAAAATGCTAGATTTGTTCCACTTGGAATAGTTCCATTTGGAGCAACCATATAGTCCCTTGGTTCAAAAAACAGGACATTCAGGGGCAGCTACACCTTTGGATCAGTAATCCAACCAGCCACATTTAATCTGGGCATGAGTCAAGACGCTGCACTTCTGCTTCCCTTCTAAGTCCATCAAGGACTGACCTTAAGGCATACCACCCAGAAGTTCCTTCCAGTGATTTCCAGGCTTAGAGTTTAGAAATTGAACCTAATTGATTTCAATGCAATGTCCATAGAGAATTTACTTTCTGTCCAACTGAGTCCAGTGTGTTGATATCTGGGACTGGGACCAGGACCTTGCATGCACCCAATACTCAAGAACGGAACTCCCATCCTAAAAAAATAAAGCCAAAAAAGTTTTTTCTTTGAAGTACTATGTAGAAATCTCATGGGGTAGTTGTAAGGATTTGTGAAATATTAAAGATCTTTGAGTTTGGAGAATTGGCATTGTAGCAATACAAAATTCTGCTCTTTTTTGTCCCCCCTCCTTCTCTTAATAACCCTGTTACATGACCTTTTAAAGGCTTTGTTCCCTTAGGAAACATTACATGATTTGTAATAGTCTGTAATAAAACTTGGAAAAGACAGCCATAGCACTGGTTCAATAATCATGAGAATTGCTTTTAGCTGCTATTTCTCAACAGTGTTCATGTAATTAATTGTAAACCTTGTAATAATGCTTTGTCCTAGTGTACAAATGTCCCTTCATGTGTCTGTGTCATGGAATCAGCATTCCTGCACCTTGGGTCTCCTTAAGCCTTGCCATTTGGCACATGCATGACCTTGAGCTCCAAACCAGCCTTAAGGAGAGAGATGTAAACAGTATGGCCTTATTCCTGGAAGTGCTGATCCCATCCTGGCTGGGCCTTCACCTTTAGCTCCAAGAATTGTGATCCCACCTTATCCCAATTAACACAAGACCAACTTGTTTGTACACTAAAGTCTCATTCTTCTGTGGATGCTGTGGTTGAAGTTGACTTGCAGTCAACATTCTGGTGTTCTGTGATGACTGTGAGCCAACATCTGTCAGCTGATGGCAACTTCTCTGTGGGTTTCTCACAGCTTTGCCATCCCCTGTCACCTCATCTCACAAAAATTCTCCAATGCCAGGCCCCCAAAGATGTTATTCATCAAAGTGGCCTATGCTCCTACCTGTCATAGAGACAGATTGCTTTCTTGGTAAGAGGTGGCAACCTGGTTGGGTCCTTAAAACTCTGAAGAAAGAATATTTCTCCCTCTCTTTTTCTGAGCCAAATGACTTCTATTTAATTTTTTTTTTCTTCTTTTGAGTTTTCACTGTCCTCTTGGCAATCAGAGCAATGCCTCTCTACTGGGTTCTTCACAGAGAATAAATAAAACCTGGCCAATTTATGGGAAACTAAAAAAAAAAGTTGAGTTGCTTGAGGGATTTCTAAAGCAAATTCTGCTTCTATGAGTCAGAAAGAAAACACAGATATTAGTTTGTAATGAAACCAGAAACTTGAGGGTCATTCAGCCTGAGGCTGCAGATCCCCCATAACAGTGTTTACTTTAGAGACAATAAACTTAAGTTCAGTCCTAGAAATACAGAGAGACAGAGAAAAAAAAAAAAACAGCAAGCAAAAGAGCAAGAGAGAAAAAAGGAGGAAGAGGAACAGGAGGAGGAAGAAAGAAGAATGAGAGGAAGAAGGATAAAAGAAGATGAGGAATTCTCTTCCCCAATTTGCTTATAGTAGATGTGGAAAACAGTTCAGGTAATCTAAAGAGTTTCAACAAAAATGTATTAAAAGTAGTTTGGATGCATCCTCGATGCACACAATGTTCCTGTGTGTTAATCTATACCAAAGAGAATATAACTCATCAAAGGCAGTGTCTTGGTATACTCAGGAGGATTAGCACCCTGATTAAATGGCACTTTTGTCACCTTAGTCTTGTACTGCTTTTGACCAGGTTGAAGACTCTGTTTCCTTACTTTGGTCTTATCCTGGGAGAGAGCCAAAAGGTCTCTCCTTATAATGATGTCAGAACACAATTTCCAAATGCTTTTCCAACCTAACTGACATTTTTGCCCATCTTTCTGATCGAGTTTTGGGTCCAGAAAATAAAGACCTTTTAATGACTCTGTTCTCCTTGAACTGAACTGGCTTACTTTTGTGATCCCTCAACATTTGGTGGCAGCTCCTATGAAAAAAAACACATGAGGCCTTTTTCCTCAGCTCTCTTCAAAATGCCTTAATAGAAAACACATTCTGCATTACCCATGTGCATGTGTTCAGTGCAAATCTTAATTTTATCTTAATAAAGAATTCGGTCCAAGGGCTCTTCCATGTACAAAGGGTGTTATTGATGGCAATACAACCCTGGAGGACCTTATGGATGTAGGTTCCTTAGGGGGCTTTTGGGAAAAGAGTAGTATGCAGTTCCCCTGAATTATGTTAACATTTCCAAAAAGTGGTCTTCTTCTCTTGGGTAGTTTCTCTAACCAAAATCAGAGGAAGAAAAAAGGAAGGGAAGGAGGTTAAGAGAATGAGAGAGACACAAAGACAGGAAGGAGGGAGGGAGGATAGAATTCCTTAAGCCTATCATTAATCTGTAGGAATTCATTTGTGTTCTTAACTTCATCGCCCAGAAAATAAATTCCATTCTGTTCCAGTTGATAATCTGAAGGGAAGACTCTGCCAGCTGGGCAAAAAGGGGTGAAACACTTTATAAATTCTTTGTTGCAGCCAAAACTTGTACCTTCTCTGGATACCAGGGTCATTCAAAGTTACATTGCTTCCCACTCATTTCTGATAAACAAAATTCCTCTTGATTCTCTTTGGCTCCACCTGAAAGCAGGTGAGGAAACAAAACCTCCTCTCTTCTTCATTTTGCCCAGAGTCACTGCTTCAGCTGGCCAACTTTGTAGCCCAGAATATGAGCACCTCTACCTGGAGCTTGCCTATCCAACATGCTCTGATACTATTAGTCTTGGAGACTTTGTCCCCCAGCACAATCCAGAGAAAGCTCTTCCATCTTATTGGGTTGGGTTGTGCTACTTTAACACTAGGATTAGAAAGGCATATTTTCACACTGCCATCTATTAGTACCCATTATATAGTTTGACATGCATGTGGGGAGCCAGGAGCCACTTGGGAATATTGGGACAGAGAACACATCTTGGCCAGGGAGAATCCTAACATATGACTGCTACTGTATGACTTTGTGTAAAGTTAGACTGAAATGAGCATTCTCTATTATCTGAAGAAAACACCCACTATAAAGCTTGTTAAGTTTTCCCTAACAGCCTAGAAAGGACACATACATTTTTTTTTATTCTTTATTATGTTAATCACCATACATTACATCATTAGTTTTTGATGTAGTGTTCCATGATTCATTGTTTGTGCATAACACCCAGTGCTCCATGCAGAACGTGCCCTCTTTGGGACACATACATTTTTACCAGCATCTCAGGGCCAAGATTCATTGGATGGAGTACTGTTTCCTAATGTAATCAAGGTCTTCCTATAGGAGATTCCGATAAGTTGTATGGATAATGGAGAATGCCATGAACAAAACATGAAGTGACACATGTTCTCTTTGGGTTTCCAACATTCTCCTTCTAGCTTAGGATTCCACCTTTACTTCTGATAAAAATTCCAGGGCTTATAAAGAGCTGGTGTTAAGCTACGATTAGGTCAGGAGAACAAAAACCTGAGTCATTATAAGAAGGCATTGAAGCTGGTTTAAAGACTTAATTACCTCTACCCAGACCCGCATTTAAGAAGAGAAAGCTTTTAAACCAGGTGAATCTTTAACAGTAGCATGGCAGGCTGTGCCAGATGCAGAATCTTAAATCATATAAATCAAATCATAAAGAAGATTCCTGCCTTGGTCCTCCCTGAAGGCCAATCTTGATCAATATCTCAAGGGTCCATTTTTGGAGCTTCCCGTTTAAGTGTTGAATAATTGTTTACTACCAACTTTGAGGGTTCACTGCTTCTATTTGGAAAACACAGCACATTGCACCTTCAGACCTGTGGGACTTGAAGAGCTATTATTCGAGACCTGGAGACAGGAGTGACACCTCTTCCTACCAATATCAGCCCAGCCTTCAATAGTTGACCCCATATAGACAAAATAATTCCTTAAGCATACTTATGGGAAGGATGGAAGGTTCCCATCTCATTTCATCTTGAAATCAAAGAAGTAGAAAGAGCCAAAGTCATCCAATGCTTACCAAGGACACCTCTTACAATTTCTAAAAGCCAAAAGAAATTCAAATAACCCCACATCAACAAGGAGATTTCCCAATGGCATTTCACAATTAAAATGAAAAGTAGTAAAAATGGGAGTGCTGCAATTTCACCCATAGCATGAACAAAATGCTAATCAAAAATCTCTTTTTCTGCTTATCTTCAGAGACAGAGTATAAGCTCATGTTTATTTCAGGGCATCCTAATGTTGGGGGAAGGGGAGGGAGTTCCTTTTTTTCCCCCCGTTGAGTCATCCTCTCCAATGGGGCTGCTTCTCAAAACAAGTTTCCAATTGAACTTCTCATACTATATTGCAGTAACTTAGGGTGAAATTTGCTGCTTGGTGTGTTGGAAAAGTATGCAACCAAACATATAAGAAGACAATGTGAAAGTTGCTAGAAGCAATAGGAGACCAAAATTTCTTAGGCATTTTTGGTAATCATCCATTAGCAGGCCAAATTGTTGGGCTCAAGCAGAGAATGCTTTCGTTATATTTGAATAGCAGGAAGAGCCTTGCTTTGGGTTTCATGTAAAAGGAAAAGAGACCAATGGTTTTCCAAATGGAACTAAAAAGAACATGGAGACTTCTCTACATTTCAGTCCCTTAGCCCAGACCATTGCAATTATAGTTCAATGAGGCTGGAACTCTCCCAGTGAAAAGATAGTGCCGGTTTGAACTACATATCCTTTTGTTAATTTTAGCAGGAACATCTTCCATTAATGGGAAAGGTTTTTATACTACTCATGATATTCGCATGGTTAAAATTCAGCTCTAACTCTGCATGTCCTTTTTTTGAATGGGTCAATGTGTCAATTATTCCCTCCTAATGCCTTCTGGGTTTGGGAAGTGTTCAAACTATCTTTCCTTCCTGCTGCAATTAAATTTTGCAATGAACACTTGTAAAGGCCTGCCTAGCAATTCAGTTTTTCTATTTTTTCTTGGCCTCTCCTGACCTGCAAGTCCTAATGATACCTCTGGTGTCTTTTGAGCTTTTATTCCCCATATGTCTCCTTCTCTGGAAATGGAGGGAAGGCTTCTCATTCTGCTTCCAAACCCTAGGGCTGGAAAAAAAATCCCCCCAGGTCAAACTCCTAAAAAAGACAGCCATTCCAAGAAACAAGGGTTCACTTTTCTTCCAGGTCTTCCAAGGGTCTCCTTGAAAAAAATCTTCTAAAAAATCCTCTATGACTTTCATGTGAAGGACAAAAATAAGAGAAATTGATGTACTAATGCTCTTGATCCTTTAGCCCAACATAATCAATCCTTTTGGAATTAAAAATATTTATATTTTTTTAGATTATATATTTTTTAAGATTTTATTTATTTATTTGACAGAGAGACAGAGACAGAGCAGGGGGAGTGGGAGAGGAAGAAGCCAGCTGCCTGCTGAGCAAGGAGCCTGACACGGGGCGTGATCCCAGGACCCTGGGATCATGACCTGAGCCGGAGGCAGATGCCTAACGACTGAGCCACCCAGCCACCCAATCCTATAAAATACATTATTCTGTTCCTTGTCTCACTGATAACATATCTATTTTAACAATAGCATATTGCTTTCTTATCCCCCGTCCAGCTGTTTCTCCTTCTTACCATTGCTATCATCATACCATAGATTTCACTTATGCATCTTATTTCTGTCTTTCCCACTAAACTGTAAGTTCTCTAAGGGTGAGGATTTTTATCTGCTTTGTTCACAGTTGTACACTTAGTACCAAGAACAAGGATATGGAACATAATATAATCTCAATAAATATTTGATGAATGAATTTCATGATGTTGACCATTAGATGTGATATCACCTGCTGCATTTCTAGCAACAAGCTGTGTATTGAGATTACCAAAGGTGTATGAGACCACTGGTGCCAGCTCAAGGCATCCACTTCTTAGATCTAGATAAGAGTGGATCCAACTCCCCTTCATGGTTTAGAAGAGGTCCTATCATCATTTCTCCTAGCTCCTAAGGAGAGAAGGACATGTACCCATGTTTGCCCCTTACTCTAAACTCTGGCTTCTACCCTTGGTCTTCAGTCATCCTGACATAGCCCCATTTTAAGCTACAAGGATCCAAGTTTTGCATAATTTTACAGTTACCCACAAAGTGCCATGAAACACAAACAACCTTAAGATAAATTTTGAAGATACCTGCTCTGAACAAATCCTTTCAATTTTGCCCTGTTGTTGGACAATCCTCCAATTTTTCCCTTCTCTTCTCTGTTCCCTCACCCCAAAAGCAGCTCATTTTCATCCTTAGAGTTCTCCTTTGTATGCTATGTCCTTGACTGTGAATCTGTTGCTTCTATGAAGCCACCTTCTCCATCATGCAATTTATTTAAACATTTTCATTAAAAAAAAAAAAAAGAAGAGTTCTTCTCTAACAGGAACTCTTATGTCAGTGGTTAAGATAACAGTTTTGTTCAGCTGGCTACAAGCTAATGGCAGAAAGATCAGAAAACAGAATTCCTGGGATTAGTTAGGACACAGATGGGGAGAAGAATGAAAGTCAGAGTATATAGCTCAAGACGTTAGCAGATAATACATGCATGGAATTGTCTGTACTTTCTCTTTATCTGGTGCAAAATACCCTAGAGTTGCTTAAGAATCTATGTTGTAGCATCCCACTCAAGGCTTGACTTCCTTTTTCCCTAGAATATTTTTCAATTTTGGTTTCTCAGGTTTCAACTTAACACCTGATAAAACAGCAGCAGTCATTTCAAGGATGGGAATTTCAGACACAATAGTAGATGTGTATGGGAGATTTTTCCTCCCTAAGGACTATTTCTCAAAGAATGACTTTTGGGGTCAAAAAAAAAAACTACACAGAATTTGATGAAACCCCTTTAAAGAAGTCTGAATCCTATGTCACACAAGTAGATTTTGTTGCTAAGTAATCCCAGAGGATAGAAGGAGAGGATTGGAGAGAATAAAATATGGAAGATGAGAGCCAGTGGAACCATACAGAAGTCATACAAAATGTACCTCACATTGTCTTGAGCACAATCTTTTTGAGTCTAAGAAAACAGCCAATTCAACCTAAGCTGAACTTTTCACAGCTCCATAGGAATAGGGAAGAAATCAAAGCATAGACTCTACCAAGGGTGGGAAGCCTGAAAAATCACCCCTCCTTGAGCAAAGATCCATGAGCTCTAGTCTCTCAAATTTTAAGATATTTACTATAATAGTAACAGGGCATAACATAGTAATAACTGTCCTCCCTGAGTACTTCCTTTCATCTGGTGATTCAGGGTACCTCAGGCCTTAGTGAATTAAGATTTTCTAGGGGTGATGGATCTCCAGAGTTCTCCCTCTCTGCTTCCCTATGAAGAAGTCACCATCATTCTAGAACTCAAAACATTCCTACAAATATTTTTTTTTTTAAGATTTTATTTATTTGACAGAGAGAGACACAGCGAGAGAGGGAACACAAGCAAGGGGAGTGGGAGAGGGAGAAGCAGGCTTCCCGCTGAGCAGGGAGCCCGATGCGGGGCTCGATCCCAGGACCCCGGGATCATGACCCAAGCCGAAGGCAGACACTTAACAACTGAGCCATCCAGGCGCCCCCCTACAAATAATATTTTAAAGTACCATCCACCACTCAAAAATAAACTACTAGAAAAGAAGGAAACAAGACTCATTAAGCAAGCAGATATGACATATAACAGAAACAGATCACAGGTGAAGATTAATATCCCACATGAACACATGCAAAAATCCTCAAAATCCTCAAAATATTAGCAAAACAATTAAAGAACTTATACAACACCAAAAAAAAATATGATTAATAAATGAGCAGAGGACCTGAACAGATCTTTTTTTTCAAAGAATACATACAGATGGCAACAGAAACATGAAAAGATGTTCTGCATCACTAATCATCAGGGCAATACACATGAAAACCACAATGAAATTCCACCCACACTAGTGAGAATGACATATTAAAAAGACAAGAAATAACTATTGGTGAGGATGCAGAGAAAGGGAACCCCAATGCTCTGTTCGTGGAAATGTAAATTGGTGTAAGCACTATGAAAACAGTATGGAGTTTCCTCCAAAAATTAAAAACAGAAATACCGTACTTTCCAGTAATTCCACTACTGGGTATTTACCCAAAGAAAATGAAAATACTAATTTGAAAATAAACCCCTATGTTTATTGCAGCATTATTTACAATGTCCTAGATATGGAAGCAACCCAAGTGTCCCTTGATAGATGGATAGAGATGTGATACACACACACACTCTCTCTCTCTCTCTTTCTCTGGAATATTACTCAGCCATAAAAAAATGAAATCTTGCCACTTGCAACAACATGGATGAACCTAGAGAGTATTATGCTAAGTGAAATAAGTCCAACAGAGAAAGACATTTACCATATAATTTTCACTTATATATGGAATCTGAAAAACAAAGAAAACCAAAACAGACTCTTAAATACAGAGAACAAACTAGTACTTGCCAGAGGGGAAGTAGGTGGGAGTATAGGCATGTGATTTTTTTAACTTTTTAATAATAATTGTTTTTTCCCCTAATTCCAAATTTTTAATGAAAATAAAAATACAGAGGGGATAGAAGTATGACAAAGAGCAACTGGTTCTTTGGATACTTATGTGAACCCTGACCTTACATTTCAACTAAAACACATAAACCAAATAACTTTTAGGATATCTACATATCACAGGTAATGGAAAATTTCACCCATCCAAAAATATCACCCAGTTGTTTACAGAAAGCAGAAAGCAAATATCCTATTACCATAGGATATTAACTCTATTATTACTCTAGCCTCCTACTTTGTTATTGCCAGGTATGATTTACACAATATTTGAGACAGACTTATACAAAAAATATATTCAGTGTGTATCTAAAATTCAAATTTAACTTGGTGTCCAGAATCTTTATTTGCTAAATCTGGCAACTCTATCTTACTGGAAGTACCACATTGGGTAATAAAAACCATCATCAAATTCTACTTTGTCACCATTCTTTTTTTTTTTTTTTTAAGATTTTATTTATTTATTTGAGAGAGAGAGAATGAGAGACAGAGAGCATGAGAGGGAGAAGGGTCAGAGGGGAAGCAGACTCCCTGCCGAGCAGGGAGCCCGATGCGGGACTCAATCCCGGGACTCCAGGATCATGACCTCAGCAGAAGGCAGTCGCTTAACCAACTGAGCCACCCAGGCGCCCCTACTTTGTCACCATTCTTATAGAAAATATCAATAGCTTTATTCTTTTCCATTTTCTTTTTTTTTTTTTTTTAGGATTTTATTTGTCAGAGGGAGAGAGAGCGAGTGCACGAGTTGAGGGAGTGGCAGAGGGAGAAGCAAACTCCCCACAGAGCAGGGAGCCTGATGTGGGACTTGATCCCAGGACCCTGGGATCATGACCTGAGCCGAAGGCAGAGGCTTCACTGACTGAGCCACCCATGCATCTCCCTTTTGCATTTTCTTTAACAAAAACTTGTATGATGCCAGTGTTCCTCCTTCTTGGGTTGCTTAAATCTCTCCACTGTCTAAACACAACAACCTCAAATGTTGAAAACCTTTTTTTTTTTTTATTAAGTTTTTATTTATTTGTCAGAGAGAGAGAGAGAGCGCACAAGCAGGGGGAGGGGGAAAGGGAGAAGCAGACTCCCAGCGAAGCAGGGAGCCCGATGTGGGGCTCAGTCCCAGGACCCTGAGATCATGACCTAAGCTGAAGGCAGATGCTTAACTGACTGAGCCACCCAGGCACCACTGTTGAAAACTTTTAAATGAATTCTTTTCCAATGGGTTTATTTCAGATTCAAATTACTATTCAAGTGTTTTAACACTATGCCAAAACTCAATGATTCTCATAACTGGGCTTTCAGAAGGGGAAAATATGGTTGTACTTAATGCAGAAGAGTTGGTGAAGACACTGGAAATCCTAGCCTTACAGAAATAAAGTATCCTCTCGACCAGTGTATGTACAGGGAAGCTGAAGGAGTGGTATAATCCCAGGCTTTGATGTCAGATCAGCCTGGTTGGATTCTTCTCAATGGCAATCTTTACTCAAATGAATTTCAGCAATTTGCTTATCTGTCATCTATTTCTTCATTTAAAAAAATGGGTCAATAGATACATAATGGTATATTTCAATATAGTAACAAACACAAAGTAGTTGTTGTAGAATAAAATTCTGAAATAATAGCCTATATATTGTTCATTCTCAGTAACATTTACAGTCCTGACCATGAAAACTAAAGCACCAATTGTACAAAGCAGATCCCCAGCAAGAACAAAGAGGGCACTGCCTCCATGCTCAGGTTTGTGTTAAAATAGAAAGCACTGTAGTATGCCGCTAAATGTTTAATAAAGTCCTTATTTGTAGCCCCTAATGATTTCTGTGGTGAAAATACTCCTACCACGCCTGATTTCAATCCACCAATGTGACATCATTGCACACAAAGTTAGCAAAGAGATGTGCACAAGCATTTGGGCTAGAAGAATGTTTTTTTAGTATTCCCAAAGCTAGATTTTACTTTTTAGCCTGAGGAAAAAGATGATGCAGGATATGATGTGGTACAGTTTCCTGCCACCCTGTATAAAAACACAAATTCATAAAAACTTCTCTTAGGCTAAGTGATTCAGAGGTAGGAAAATTCAAACACTGTGTTGTTTGAAAGTCTATGAGGCCTTCCTTAGATTAGGAAACCTGAAACTGTGTGCCACTGTTCAGCAGACAAAGGACCTAAGATAAGTCCGCTGATTCCTCAAGTTCTTGTAACATGTAGGAGCTGCTTGTCTTTAAGACTCCAGTGGGAAAGATGGAAATGTTTGCCGGGGCATGGATGCTGCTATGGGATGCCCAGAGACACCCCCTTAAGGATTGTCAACTAAGAACTTTGTTAGGTCTCTAATTCTCTCCCCTGTATCATGGGAGTCAGAAGCCTGAAAACTGCATTTTCCAGACTGCTATGCCTGAGGGAAGGAAAGGGGAAGGGAAGAGAAGAAAAAAGAAAAAAAAGGAAGGGAACAGAACGGAAGGAATCCTCAATCTCAGTACTGCAAGCAGATCTCACCTATGGCTAGATCCTACTCCCAACCTCTCTGATAGAAACCTTCTCATCCACATGTTCCTAAAATTCTCCTAGTATTTGGGTCTGAATGAATAAACCTATACTGGTTTATTCATTGTCACTGAACTGTAGCATGGTTATTTTCAAAGTTTAAGAGGAGTCACACTAAGGTTTAGAATCGCCCTCCATTTTTCTTTCTAACACCATTATTCTCTCCTTCTTTCCTTTATTTAGGCACTCAGTGTTTATTAAGGCATTGTGCTTATTCTGAAAAACTGATAGTCCTAGGCTTTCAAACAGCTTATTCACCTAACAGAGGTAGGAGATACATTGATCAGAAACTAAAATATGGAGTTAAGTGTTACTATCAGGCTAACACAGGTTAGCCCAAAAAGGCTGTCAACTTGGTCTCACAGGGTTATAGAAGGCCTTTTTGGGAACATGATTTCCAAGAAGATATATGGTTCATTAGAGAAGTTGCAAGTCGAAGAAGGTAGGGTGAGAGGAAGGAGCTCCCCCAGCTGAGGGCACTTCTTAGGAAAAGGGTATGAGCCAGAAGAGTGTGTGGAGCTTTGGGTTCAGAGCAATGGGCCCAGCACAGAAAGCCCCTTGGATGTGAAAAGACCAGAGGTGCCACTCCCCCTGCTCCTGACCCACCATCAATGGCCCAATCAACTGGCCAAGGAAGAGGAGCTGGAAAATACAAGAAAGCCACCAACCTCAATGCAGCACTTAGAGAACAGCAGTGAAATGTGGTAGAGCTGAAAGGCTGTGAACAGATGGAGGACACAGAGACTGCCACAGAGAAATAGATTGGACACAAAGGTAAAGCAGTAGGAAGTTCTTACTGAGCAAGCAAATGCCCACAGGAACCACAATTCTGCATCTAATGGGTGGCCTTCCCACCCACCCCCCAACACGCTCACCAGCTGGGTGTCCTATAATTCAACTCAACTCTGACACTATCTACCTAGAGATCGCTCCAGAGCCCAGTGGTTAAGGGCTCAGTCTCACAAGACTGCCAACTTTAGATGCATGTCTCAAGTCCATGTTGTCACCTGTGTTTCTGACTGACTGGCTATAGATAGGAAGTTTTTGATGACCCCCTCCTTGGGTTCGTTTAATTTGACAGAGTGATTCATAGAACTCATACAAACATCTTACCGTATTACTGGTGTTTTTTTTTTATTATTATTTTTTGTTATGTTAATCACCATACATTACATCATTAGTTTTTGATGTACTGTTCCATGATTCATTGTTTGTGCAAAACACCCAGTGCTCCATGCAGAACATGCCCTCTTTAATACCCATCACCAGGCTAACCCATCCTCCCACCCCCCTCCCCTCTAGAACCCTCAGTTTGTTTTTCAGAGTCCATCGTCTCTCATGGTTCGTCTCCCCCTCCGATTTTCCCCTTTTTTTTTTTTAACATATATTGCATTATTTGTTTCAGAGGTACAGATCTGAGATTCAACAGTCTTGCACAATTCACAGCGCTCACCATAGCACATACCCTCCCCAATGTCTATCACCCAGCCACCCCATCCCTCCCACCCACCCCCACTCCAGCAACCCTCAGTTTGTTTCCTGAGATTAAGAATTCCTCATATCAGTGAGGTCATATGATACATGTCTTTCTCTGATTGACTTATTTCGCTCAGCATAACACCCTCCAGTTCCAACCACATCGTTGCAAATGGCAAGATCTCATTCCTTTTGATGGCTGCATAATATTCCATTGTATATATACACCACATCTTCTCTATCCATTCATCTGTCGATGGACATCTTGGCTCTTTCCACAGTTTGGCTATTGTGGACATTGCTGCTATAAACATCGGGGTGCACGTACCCCTTCAGAGCCCTACATTTGTATCTTTGGGGTAAATACCCAGTTTACTGGTTTACTTAAAAGGAACTCAGGAAGAACCAGATGGAGAAGATGTAGAGGACAAGATATGAGGGAAGGAGTGTGGTGCTCCCAAGCTCTGAGTGCACCACTCTTCCTGGATTTCCATTTGTTCCCAAGCTGGAAGCTCTCTTCAGCCTATCCACTGAATTTTTACACAGGCTTCATTAAAAAGGCATGACAGGTTAAATCATCAGCCGCTGGTGATGGCACTCCATCTCCAGCCACTCTCCCTTGAAAATTCCAACCCTCAAATCACCTGATTGGCTCCCATGGCAAGCACCCCATCCTTAGGGGTTTGCCAAAAGTCACTTCATTAACATAACAAAAGACCCCCTGATTGCTCTCATCAGAGGAAATTCCAAGGTTTTTAGTAGTAGCTCTTTGCCAGGAAAGGGAACTAAGTCCAAGTATATATTATAAATCACAACATCACAATATCACAGGAGCTATGCAAAAAAAAAACCCCACAGGTTCCAGGTCCAATTTACTTAACATTCCTAGGACGTTTGTTGAATATAAGCATATGTAAAAAATTTTCATGTGTCATCAGCTTTACTACACAGAAACCTCAAATATCAACAGTTCAAGATAATGTTAGAATGAAATTTTTCCTC
Source organism: Mirounga leonina (assembly GCF_011800145.1). NCBI lineage: Eukaryota > Metazoa > Chordata > Mammalia > Carnivora > Phocidae > Mirounga > Mirounga leonina. The sequence continues at coordinate 13,621,521 of NW_023270374.1, read as the reverse complement.
AAACTCCCCCAGGGGTTAAAAGGGTACACATTATTAGAAGTACAGATATTTTATATTGATCGACTATAAGTAAATTTAGTATATAAAAATATATTGCTATTTTTTCAGCCATTTTCTACAAATATTTTAAGTCAATGAACCAACAATACTACTGGTTTTCAGCGTTTGTTCAGAAACTCAGACACAAGCAGTTCATTGGGGAAGAAAAAAAAAAGATTATCCACTTGAAGTTTCTAAGGGGTCATTTGTTTATTCTTGGTCAGAGAGAGCTGTATCTCTTTCTTTATGAAGCCTGGGGCCAGCAAGGAAGGTTCCAACTTTCCAACATGAAGGGGAGGATAACTGCAATTCCAGGATAACAATCCAACTGATTAGTTCAAGAAAATGCCTGGAGTTGCAAGAGCTGGAGAAACGTGCAGTTTCTGGCCATAACATCATTTGCCAACACCAGCCCAATGCACCCTGTTATGGGTATTCTTCCACAGCTAGACAGTGACCAAGTAAGGAAGTCCACTGGACACAAAAATCTTTCCCCTACAGAATACAGCAAGTATATCACATATATTTGGCTTGCTCACAAACTGAGAAGCTAAATAAACCTCATTGTTCATATTGCAAAAAGAAATACAAAGAGGGAGTCTTGGCATATCCAAAATATTATGAGTGTATGATATGATGTGTTGTATTAAGTTCAAGTGTCTTAAGCGCAAAAATATCACCCTCATGTTATTTGTTCCAGTGAAGACTTGGAGACATGTTGCTTTAGGAAACAGGAAGATCACATGAGCATACTGAAGAAAGAAAAAGAGCCTTCCCTCTGCATGGTGAAGCCTACAGCATGAGAAATGGGAAGGGATATGAAGCACTCAGAAAAGCCTAAGGTGATGTTGTTGGAATAGGCTCACATCTCTGAAGTGCAACCAGACATGAAATAACTCATCTTCTCAGGAGGTTCTGCTACATGGGGAACTGGGCAAATGAGAAGCTCTGTATAGGCTAATCTGAGGACTCTCCTTGCCCAAAGTACTTCTTCAATGGCCTCCCACAGAGCCTGAAGTTCCTCCCCAGGAGGTTCCTTTCTATCAACACACTGTCCCAGGAAGGTTCTCCTTTAAAATGCTAACGTGTTTCCAAACTAGAGAGTTTAATTAACATAACTTTTTCTTTACAGGAAAAAAAACAAACAGGTGCTGGATACCTGACCTATGTTCCAATCTTTCTAAGAACTCTCTTAAGGAGTCAAATGTTACTTTCAACAAGCTGTTCTTACACATTTTGGACCAGTATTCACAGCAGTCTCTTCCCTATAGCACTTGATGGATTCACAGTGTTCCCTGGCCAGAAGCTCTCCAGTGAAGCACTTGTCCATGGATTCTCCTTGATGCTGTTCAATCCAAGAAGCAAGACCAAACAGAGGAGCAGCAAGGTCTAGAGGACAGCGTTTCACCCAGAGAAAATTTAATGATTGTGGATCAATGCAGGAGGATGGGAGAGAAGGTTAGGGTCAGCAGCAGGAATGGTAACAAAAAAGGGAGGAAGACAGCTTCTATGAATTGTTCAAAGAGCACAAGAGTGCAGAAATTAATGAAAGAAAATATCAGTGATGGCAGAAAACAAAAATGTCAAAGGTTCACATGAATGGAAAGCCATCTTGAGAACTGAGAATAGCCCTGAATTTTTATTTATTTATTTTTTTTTTTTTTAAAGATTTTATTTATTTATTTGAGACAGAGAGAATGAGAGAGACAGAGAGCACATGAGAGGCGGGAGGGTGAGAGGGAGGAGCAGACTCCCTGCAGAGCAGGGAGCCCGACGCGGGACTCGATCCCGGGACTCCAGGATCATGACCTGACCCGAAGGCAGTCGCTTAACCAACTGAGCCACCCAGGCGCCCTGAATTTTTTTTTTTAATTGGAAAACAGCTATTTCATGTTTCATGAGAATTCTGCCTTGAGAAATTAATGGTACAAGAATTTTTTCTATTGTGGTCCGAGAGTCGGCTGAACAGTAACTAAAAAAATCCATCACTTCTAGTGCATGCTGGAAAGAAAAAAAAAATGGGGAAATGTCCTTGGACACTGAATTTTCTGCTGGATAGAACTACCTCTGCAACCTGGTCTTCTTATAGGTGTCACAACCAGCTGGGGTATAGAACAGGGACCTTCTCTCCTTGGTATAATGGCACATGGACCAATCTAACTTGGAGCCCCAGATGTCAAAGCCCAACACCACTAAGCCTGATTACTCTGCAAAATTCCAAAAGGAGTATTTTTTTTTTCATTTATTTCTTGCAATACAGAGAGCATTGCAAGGCAATATAGGTTCCTCTGATTTCCTTAACTTTTACATAGAAAGCAAAAGGGGGTTATCTCCTCAAAAAGTAATCTTGAATCTGAAGCTAATTCATCAACCATCCAGATGTTAGTAAAAAGGAACATCATCTAATCATTATTGTTGTTTAACCTGTAAGGTCAAACTGAAGGCAATGGCCAACATAATTAACTAATGCCATGAGGATAATTAGTGAAATTTTAAATGCAAGTGGCAATTTTATCAAATTATTTTAGGTGAAAAATTATTACTGTTCTAGAACCACATAAAGTTTTTTTCCATTTTACACCCAAACACTTGTATACAAATCAATAAAGAAAATAAATGCTTTAAAATCTCATTTAAAAGAACCCAACAGATACTTCTTAAATTTTAATATTTTGACTAGAAGAACGTGTTTAAATCCTAAAGAATGGAAAATAGCATGCCTTGGTCTGAGGAATGCTAGTGTTCTTTCCATGGTAGCCTCACTTGGGCCAAGCGAGTATAATTACTTTTATGGAGCCAGTCTTTTTTTTCAAAGGCTTGATACTTCTCCATTGCCTCCTGAAATTGCTGAAAGCTACAATGATTCACTTGGGTACAATTACAAGCACTGCTTTTCAGAGAGTGTTATATAAATACTACTTAGAATGAAGATGGAAGCCGAAAGGATAAATCAATAAATTGGGAAAACTTTCAGAGATTTTACTTTCACCATTTGTGATTACTTGGTCATGGAATCATAAGTTAAAAAAAAAAGGGGGGGGGCGCCTGGGTGGCTCAGTCGTTGAGCGTCTGCCTTCGGCTCAGGTCACGATCCCAGAGTCCTGGGATCGAGCCCTGCATCGGGCTCCCTGCTCAGCGGGAGGCCTGCTTCTCCCTCTCCCACTCCCCCTGCTTGTGTTCCCTCTCTCACTGCGTCTCTCTCTGTCAAATAAATAAAATCTTTAAAAAAATAAAAAAATAAAAGTATGTGCTTCTGTTGCTACTGTCTACAGCAAAAGCCAAAAAAAATATAATGGCCCCAGATAAATACTTGGATATATATACACACACATGCACACCACCAATATTTGTAAGAAAACTTGAGATGCACATGGTTATTCTCTTGGCTGGATCTTGTCCTGTGTGAGAAGATATGAAATGTTTTGTCACATGCAGACTTTTGGAAAGAAGAAATGGGGGTTCCTTTTTCTCCTCACAGCAAGGCCATCTTCCAGTGTGCCCCAGGATAGTCGTACTGACTCATGAAAAACTACTCTTATAAGAATACCAGGACCACACAAGTCAGGTTCAGGGTCCAGAAGTCAATTGTTGGTAGGGGAAAAACCAGATTTGGGGGGGAAAAAAGAGAGAGAGAAATCCATTCTGTAGTTCTCTACTTTCCTCTGTGGCCAGATTCTACCATTAGAGGAAAAATTGTATAGATACTTCACCCTACTCTCTGTGGAGTTCTTAAAACAAATCTCCACCCTTCTCTCCTTTATTCTAATATGCTTTGTGGCAAGGCAAAGTTCCAGTGGTGTCATTTAAACATAAAAGCAAAGCCACAAAAATGTACTGCCTCAATTTCAATTCCAGAACATTAAAGTGGTTCTTGGTTTACCTTCAGACCTGGGCTGTATATGAACTTTGGCCTATTTGATTCCTGGTTTTGTCCAGGTACTGGAGCGCTCTTGTCCATAACTGGCATGTCTCCTGTTGCCCCCCTTTTCTTGGGCCCTGCTCTCAGAGATTCTGGTTGGTAATGGTGGGGAACTGGAAAAGACAAGAGAATCTACATTTCTAACAAGTCCTCAGGTACAGCTTCTGTTGCTGTTCTGAGCCCATTTGAGTAGCTCTTGTCTAGAATTGTTCACAGACACAAAACCAGACAGTAAGAAAACTCATTGGTTCATGGATTCATTCCTCTAGTATCAGTCACATATAGCCATGCTCAGGCCTCTGCCAGGTTCTGCAATGCACACCTGAATAAAGCCCAGAGCAGTAAGACAGGCACATAAGTTTAATAATATGTTATGGGTGGTATAAATAGAAATATGTATAGAATGGGGTGCAAAGGAGGCTCAAGTCTATCTGGATGTGTAGGTGGGGCCAGGACCTGGGCTGAAAGTCTGAAGAAAAGACAATATTTGGGCTTCATCTTGAAAGGGGAGTCCAGAATCACCAGCAGGGTAGCACCATGATTAGTGGCCTGAGGCTACAGGAGAGAATGCATGTGGATCTATAGGAATATATAGCCTGAGAAAGAGGGAGAGGATAGAGACTGAACATAAGATTTGAACAGTCTTAGGTAGTCAAAGCTTGTTTAGAACAGGAGCCCTAAAAAAAAAAAAAAAAAAAAAAAGATGGGCTAGAGGACAAAGAATGTAAAAGTGCTAATGAGATAGAATCACAGGAATTAAGAATGACTGAACAAAGGGAATGAAGGAAGAGAAGCAATCAAGGATGAAAGATTAGCATGGATGGGGGAACAAAAGTTCATATCTGGACTTGTCAAATTTGAGGTGCCTATGGGGCACAGAGGTAGATCTCTTAGGCATTTGGACATATAGGGCCTGGAGTCCAGGAAACAAATTTGGGCTGATACTCAACTCTGACCTATCAGAAGTTGAATCTTAGAAGTGAATACGATTATCTTTTTGTTTATCTATTCATGAAATGTTTACTGAGCACCTTAGCACATGTAAGGCACATAGGAAAAGTCTATCAGTTTTCTGTGGGAACAAATTATCACACATTTAGTGGCCTAAAACAACACACACTTATTATCTCACACTTCTCTTAGTCAGAAAGCTGAATGGGTTGGACTGATTTCTCTGATCCAAATTTTACAACGCTGAAATCAAGGTGTAGGCAGGGCCGTGTTCCTTTCTGGAGCCTCTGAGGATGAATCTGCTTCCAGGCACAATCAGGTTATTGGCAGAATCCAGTTCCTTGTGGTTGTAGGACTGAAGGCCCCATTTCCTTGCTGGCTATCAGCCAAGCTTTGGTCTCCACCTAGAGGCTGCCTGCATTCTTTAGCTTTCCATAGGCATCCTTCAGCAACTGGGTGGAGTCCCTCTCAGGCTCCAAATCCCTCTTCCTTTCTGCCACACCTCTCTGCGGTCATCTTCTGAGGTGTCTCTCAGAGAATTTTCTCTGCTTTTAAGGAGTCATGTGAGTAGACTGGGCCATAACCTTAATTAGATCTGCAAAGTCTTCTTTGCTATTTTCAAAGAATCCAAGACTCAAAGTGTGCACATCTTTGAAGGTCATTCTGCCTATCACAGGTAATGACAGATTCTGCATTTAGCAAAACAGACACAATCACTGCCTTTGTGGAGTTTACAGAGTAGGCCAGGAGGATGTTCAGATCTAAATCAAGACTAACCAAAGAATTATATAATTATAAAATATAATTGAAATCTCTGACGGAACACTGGAGTATAAAAGACTTGGTGAAGAAAAACGCCAGCTGATCTGATCTGTAGAGAGAAGCAATATTTCACCAATGACAAGAAACTGTGTTGAGATCTGAATGCTGGTGGGCTGCTAAACAGATGGAAAGGGCTAAGGGAAAAGTATTTCAGAAGGAAGGGACAACACATACAAATGGCTGGAAGTGAACGTGGCATAAGGAACTGAAAGCAGGAGTGGCTGAAGCAATGGAAATAAGAGAGGTGGTGGAGGAGAGGGAGACTGGGCAGATGGAAGGATGTGGGAAAAGTGTTTGCTTTTCTCCTAAGGACGATGCCAAGACACTGAAAAGTTCTCAGTAGAAACTGCCATGTTCAGATTTTAATTTTTATATGATTATTTTGACTGCAGTTTAAACAAAGTATTGCAAGTGCCTAGAGAGCTAGAGTCTTAGAAATATAGTTCTGTGGTCCCAGAATAAGATGAAAGGATCTTCAGACTACAGCGAGACAGTCAAATGGAAGAAAATGGATGGATTTAAAAGGTGCTTAGGAGGTCTGTTAATCAGGATTCTTGCTTATGTGTAAGCTGAACTCTTATATGGGTGCAAAAGAGAACATAGTTTAATAGATGAGTACTTGAAGAGTACTGAGTTCTTGAAGAAACTGCCCCAGATTCAGGAAACTAGGGATGGCACTGACTGAAGCCAGGGACACAAGTGCCCAGGGGCCTTCTCACTCATCTCTCAAGTACAATGGGTTCCTTGCCTGTAAATGGAGCAGGCAAACCCAGAGTGAGGATGGAGGCAGAGATGGGGGCTATCCTGCCAACAGCCCAAGATACCCATCTTTATAGCCAGAGAAGAAATTTTATTTTTAATTCAACTCCATTAAAAAAATCTAATTAGTTAAACTTCAATCACCTGTTTATCCCTAGAAAAACAATTGTGGTTAGGGGTAAGGTCCTGATATTGCAAGGCCTGCTAATTTCCAGGCATATTTCTCAACAAATATGGCATGTTGTTCTGAGGAAACAGAATAAGTGTTCAGCACAAAAAAGCAAAGTTTATCGATAGCATGTTGGCATATGTAGGATATGGCACATGACAAAGGGCTGTTCAAAATAATCCCTCTATCAATGGCTTGACCATCTAGATAGTTATGACCAAACAATGGCTCATGAGCTAAATCCTGCCTGCCTGTTTTTGTAAATAAAGTCTTGCTAAAAACAAAGCCATGCACATTGGTTTACATATTGCCTCTGGCTCCTTAATACTATAATGGCAGAGTTGAGTACTCATAACAAAATTGTATGGCCTCTAAAGCCTAAAATATTTATTATCTGACCCTTTACAGAAAATGTTTGCCAATTCCTGGTCCAAGTGGATAGATGGGTCTTTCAATAGAAGGATCAAATTTGGAAAAAAGAACATACTTTTGGTTTTCAACATACTGAATTTAAGTGCTTTTGAGATATTCAAGTTTTGGAACAGCAAATACATGTTTGGGTATCTGAAGTTCAGTTTTGTTTTGTTTTTTAAACGGCTCAAATGAGGAATTTAATAATTTCCCATACTCCTTGGAAGAGACTGTTTTGTAGCCATGGAAACAAGTTACCATTATAACCCATTTTAAATCAGCTTAATCAATCAATGATAACATGTTCAATAGAGAACAGGTTTTTGAAAGCCAGCCAATAAGCAACAGTGTCCCTCTTTTGAAAGACAGTCAGTTGGCAAGAGCTTCACTCCAGGGAACATAGTGGAAAGTCAACTAATTCACAGTAGTCTTACCCAAGTAACCTTTCTTCCATAGCTGATGTCAACCTATTCTCTTAACTGCCTACTTCCTAAAAATCCAATGCAAAATCAGTATTCCGCTTTGTTTGGAGAAACTGCATTTAAAAATCGTAACTCTTCCTTATTTGAGTAATAAATTCAGCTTTGTGTTTCAGTTAATAAATGGTGGTTTCTTCCTTTAACTTAGGCTGAGATTTGTAATGAATGCAATTAAAATGCTTACTGCAACAAGTAACCTTACAAATCTCATACTCTTTTTTTTCCAAATAGGCTCCATACCCAATGTAGGGCTTGAACTCATGACCCTAAGATCCAGAGTTGCATACTCTACAAACTGAGCCAGCCCAGCACCCTGCTAGGCTGGGATTTTTTTTGTTTTGTTTTGTTTTTAAGTAAAGACCTTAAATGCATAAATAGATGTGGCCACAGGAGAATGACTCTTTAGGGAGAAGACAGTAAATGAGAAGTCAAAAACGGCCAGGATGAAGTAATATAAACCTCAACATTTAATAATTATGTAAAGGAAGAGAATATTACCAAGGAGACAATGAAGAATAGGCCATGGAGATATGAGGAAAATCAAGAATATATGCTCACATAAAACTGAAGCCAGAATCTGTTTAAAAAATTAAGGAAGAGTCAAAAGAGTCAAATGTTACTGAAAACCTACCTAAGATAGGAAGTGAAATCTGTCTACTGGGTTTGGTGACAAGTCATTGCGGTTGTTGTGATATCTATTGTGACATCTCACCAATGAGAGTTAAATTAAGGCTGATTGTTGAGATGTGAGTGGATGTGAGGAAATGAGAACAAAATGTGTAAAAAATTCTTTGGTAGATAAAAAAAAATGGTTTGCTATCATTTTGTTTTGCCTTTAAGATGGAAAAGTCTTGACCATAGTAATGTGGATGTCAAAAATTTTGCACAGAGGTTGAAGATATAAGAGAGAAAAGATATCATCAAAACTATGGTAAATACTGAGACAGTGAGAGGAGAAGAAACCAGGGTGGCCTTGAAGGAATTGGGTTTCGAGAAGAATATGGGTAACTTTAACACAACAAACATAGCAAAAAAATGGAAACAAGAATAGATAGAGATTAGACAGTGTTATATGATGTGTAGTATAAAGTTGTAGGAGTACTGATTTGATTGTTTCTTTTGCCTTTTTAGAGGAGGAAAGCAAAGTTACCTTTTGAATATAAGAAATAAAACAGAAGAGGCTGGTTGGAGCCTGAGGAAAGGACATTTAGAAGAGGAAGAAAGGGAGAGCCAAGAATAGAAGGTTGATAAAACCATATTTTAAGAGGGAGGCAATAGAAGAGAAACCAGCAAATTAGACTGAGAATGACTGAAGGAAAAGGAAAAAGGAAAAACCAAGAGAGTAGTCCAATAGAAACCAAGAAAGAGGAAAATTTAACAAAAGGAGTACATACTAACTGCAGAGGACAAGAAATAAAATTGAAAGTAGTCTACAGGTTTTAGGAACTAGGATATCATTGGCTTTTTTTCATGGAGAATGGGGCCAGAAATCTAACTATAATAGGTTTAAAAGGTGAATTGGGAGATTTTCAATTAAATGTGGTGGGTTGAACATGATACAGTTGTTACTTATTATGTCAGAGAAAAGAACTTACTTTCCACATTATGTTTCCTATAATGAGAGTAAAGAAGCTAAAAACTGTTACTGTAGGAGTACAGCACAGGATAGGATACAACAGATGACAACTGTCAACAAACTTTTGGAAGATGAGAAGCATATGGAAGAGTCAACAAAATATGAAAAGTAAATAGCAACTGCCTGCATGTGCAAAAGAGAAAAGAGTCACTTCAATATGGTTTGTGGCCCCCAAATATTAATATGTTAAAATCCTAATGTCCAATGTGAAGGGATTAGGAGGTAAGGTCTTTGTGAGGTGCTAAGATCACCAGGGCAGAGCCCTCAGGAATGGGATTAGTGCTCTTACACAAGAGACACCAAAGAGCTCTCTAGCCCCTTCCACCATGTGAGTATACAACAAGAAGTCTGGGAAGAAGAGGGTCCTCACTTGACCATGCTGGTATCCTGATCTTGGACTTCCCAGAACTGTGAGAAATGACTTCCTATTGTTTATAAACGACCCAGTCTGTGGTATTTTGTTATAGCAGCTTCAATGGACTAAGACAAATATGGAACCAAGAAAAGGCTCAGAAATTGGTCATGATATGGGCAAAAAAACATATATATGTGAAACAGCTAGATCAAGTAAAAGTCATTATACTAAGTGATGAAATCTCCAAGCCCCCTTGATTATATATGGGTGCTAGAATGTTGGTGCCTAGATATATATACACAAGTTGGAGTTTTATTTTGTTTCCAAAAAAATATCAGATACTGCCATTTGAACCTCCTCCACCCAGATGGACAGGTCCCTGCCCAAACAATGACCAGTTGACAAAGCCTATCCATACCACAGAGTTTCCAAAAAGCTAATGGGTAACTCATTTGTAAATGCAAATGAACAAGAAAAAAACCACTAGTCACTTGAGGAAAGCCACGAATATAGCAGAGAGGCCAACACAGAACAAAGAGGAAACAGATTATGTCCAAGAAGCAGAAACAGGGATAGGAAAGGAGGCTCAATGGGAACATACTTTTGGAGAGGACTACGTGAAGAATGAAAGTGTCTGAGAATGGGAACTCAAGGGGGGCGGGGGTTGTGAATTAAGAGAATGTTGTTTTTCATTATTGTCAATGTAGACTATTTGACTTAAGTTGTTTTTTTTTTTTAAAGATTTTATTTATTTATTTGAGAGAGAGAATGAGAGAGAGCACATGAGAGGGGGGAGGGTCAGAGGGAGAAGCAGACTCCCTGCCGAGCAGGGAGCCCGATGCGGGACTCGATCCCGGGACTCCAGGATCATGACCTGAGCCGAAGGCAGTCGCTTAACCAACTGAGCCACCCAGGTGCCCTTGACTTAAGTTTTTATGTATATATTAATTTGATAAGAATAGGAAATATTAAAAATAAGTTATTTAGACACAGGATGTGTGGACAAAGAATATAAATAGTCTTTTCAAGGATTTTTGCTTAAAAGTACAGAAAAGATAGTACTAGAGTAGTAAGAAAGGTGCAGGATCATGAAAGGTTTTCTATTTTATTATTTTAAGTAAGATAAATGTGAGTGTACTTACAGGTTTGGAGGAAGAATGAAAAGGAGAAAGACCATCAAAACAGATAACAGAGCAAGGAGATGGGAGATAATGTGGGGAGGTAACAGGATCCACAATGCAGGCTGAAGGCTGAACTTTGGGAAAAGCTATTCTCCCCTCTGAACTGAAAGAGTAGAACAGTGAAAGAGTTTATAACTGATGACTTCCATGTTCTCAGTAAAGGAAAAACAGGTCACCTTGCAGCAAGTGACATCAGTGAAGGGCAAATAGGTAGGTGAGAATGAGAACAGTGCCAACAGCTTAGAATATCCTTGTAACTGAAGAAGCTAGAGTTTTGTAAAAGAATTTCACAGCCAAAATGTAGGCTCATTGGAGATCATAATTTGTAGTAACAGAGGTCTACATAGCTGAATGACTTCAGGTGGTTATTTATCTGCTACTTTTTAGGAAGGGTAAACAGAATTGATTCTGACTGGCAAAACCAAGAGAATGTGAGGGGACCATAAGTGTTTCACTGGAGAGGTGGGCCACAGAAGGAAGGAAATAGTGGACTTAAAGAAATAAAAGGAGTTAAACAATTAGAAGTCTCAGGGCATTTAGAAAATCTTTATTATAGGAAATAAGAAAAAAAATATGAACAATTATAGTCAGAAACTGGAATACTGGAGTTTATGGTTTCCCAACCCATGCCCAGGTCCTGAGAGGGATCCTAGCAGAGGATGTTTTAAGGAGTGGGATAGAGATTCTTGGAGTATAAGAAGAATTTCTCCATATGGATCAAGAAGAGAGGATGATGGTTGATCACTGAGAGCTAGAAAGGAAGACAGTAAACCAGATACCAAAACTTGAGGAACCACGGGGTCATTTAGTTACATGGGGTGGGGCACAGAGAAGGACGGGTGCCTAAAGGTAAAAGCATAAGGATCTATAGGTAATAAAAGGCACCAATAGCTTTCTAAACATTTCTAAATCTTCTTGTCTTTTTACTCTGTTGAATGTGGTTACCTGGCCAGACCAGCCAAAGAATCCAGTGTCACTATAAAAGCAAGTTGGATGAAAGAATTGCTGCCAAAGGAAACTATCATGAGAAAAATGCTGGAGATAGTACAAGAGAATCCAAGTCAGCCATAAAAAATGTACCTGCCCAAATGCTTAGGGCCAAGACAAAATCAAGATGGGCCCAACAGAAGGTAATCAGGATACCAGGGCCAAATCAAAGAGAATAGCTCCTTTTAATTCCAATTTTTATAGACATGTAGGCTTGGGAAATATGAAAGCTCCCTATTGAATTAGAAGCATACAGTGATCTTAACAGCATGACAAAAAGAAATATGCATAGAAGCAGGAGTAGATGGCTAGGAGCCAATTCTGGACAGAGCAGAAGGGACCAGAGCAAAGCCTACTCCAGACTGACTAACCTACTGATGTTGGTAAGAAGACCATTTGGAGGTATGGCACTGACCCTTGAGGGCTGTTTTGCATTTGTCTATGAGCGCAGCATGGAAGCTTTTGCAATGGTGGTAAGGTTATTCTCAGAATGTGTTTCCTGCCTTCTCTTCTCTAATATCAAATGTTGAGTGTTTTCCAGCTCCTGTTGTGTGTCACACCATGAAGACTCCTCTTGTTTATTATTTCCCTCCTCTGTCTTCCTGGCTCCTTGTTTCCCCTTCTCTAAGGGCAGGCTCTTTCTTGGCAATTTTTATCTCTGAATTTGAAGCCCTTCCCCATTCCTCTGCCTCTCTACTCCCCATATGTGCTTTGATTTATTAACAAATCTCCAGGGAGCCCTGGAACTAAGAGAACTACAATAATGATTGCTACATTCCTCCTATCTTCCTGAGCCCACAGGCCCTAGACATGAACTGCCTAACTATTCACAGAAAGTTATTTTAGGGAGCGAATTTGGGGCCACTGTGAAATTCCAGTGGCTTCAGTTTCCTCACAACGTTTGGATATTCAAGCTTTTTAGACAGGACTGTCTAATGCTGTGCAACTTAAGAGTCTCTGGAGTTATAATCATGGGTCTACCTCTAATGCCCTCTGTTAGAGCAAGACTCCAAACCTCTCTGTTCTACAAAATGGGGAGCCCAAAAATAACCATTCTTGAAGAGCTGTGGTCAATAAGAGCTCATAAACACTGATACAAAACAGGCAGGATTTGGATATAGGAATGGGGTGCCTGAGGAATGCTAAATAAAATGATGTAGTGAACAGTCCAAGAATTGAGAACTCAGAGCAGTCTGCCAAAAAAATACTAATGTCCATCATTTATATAGATTCAGGACTTCTCAGAAGCATAATTCTGCTTAGGAACACAGTACTCCATAAGCCTCCACCTTCCCTCCATTTGAGATCTCTTTTCCAACCTTTGGAACAGCAATACCCTTTTTATTCCTACTGAATAAAAGAGGCCTGGACCTCTCCATCTCTATACTACCCACTCCAGCAACAATCTGCATTGCTCCCCAACTTTCCCCTGATTCTTCCTCTCCAAATTTGATCTGGCCTATGTGCAAACCTCCAGGACTTATATGCCTGCTGGATAACAGCAGATAGCAAGGGGATTAATAGGGGCTATAATCCTAGCAAAGTGTTTTCTTAGGTCTAAGTAGCAATGTCTCAACTTAGTACAACTATGTAGATTGTCACAAATTGCCCTCAAGTGTTGACTAATCCTGAACATTTCAAGCAAAGTAACTATCTCACTGTGTAAAGGAGAGATTTTAGGTAATTTGGGGCTTTCAAGCATACTTAAATTGGCATTATTAAAGCAGTTGCTAATTCTACCTACATCCTTGAAGGAGGGCCATTCATTAACAAAAGAAATCAATATCTAAGGGCAAAGTTTTCACCTTACTTCAAGAGAATATACCAATTACTAAGACAACTTTATTTCCCATATCCAACCAAGCAAGAGGAACCTCTTTGATCTTGACCCAACTTCTTAATATTTTAGGTAATGCAGATAAAGTCAACTTTCAACAATCTACAGGTGGATTATTTGCAAATCTGGTTTTTACCTTCTAATGTTGACACTGTCATTCTTTTTGTCTACCTAAGCCCTCTAAAAAGCATTACTGTTGTTTCTGTTTACTCTCATTTCCTGCATGCAATAATGATAATTCCTAACACTTGTTTGGCATTTTATGATTTTCGAGACATTTTTACATACATTACCTTATTTGATGTAGCTTCTAACTAATCTATAGCTGAAAGGAAATTCTTTGAAATAACATTTTGTCATAGAATTTTTCTTGGAAAGGTATATGCTAACATGTTGGAAGGTGATAAAGGAAATAAAATATATTTGACATCATGCTGGTCTTCTGCACAGGTCTGAGTGGTGCCTGTGACTATCCTAACTCCAAATGGGGAAGAGGGGGAAATAAGCAGATAGAAACTGACCACCCTCCAGTTCCTCCTAGCACTGTCCTAATGATGGGCTTAGATCCGAGAACATCTCCCATTTTCAAAGGCAAGATCAAAGTCACACTGAAAGGTGGGTTTGAGCCCTTCTATTTATGGTCAACTGACTTTCAACAAATGTAACAAAGCACATCAGTGGGGACAGGATAGTCTTCTAACAAATGGTGAGAGGACAACTGAATAGTGACATATCAAAAGATTAACTTAGACCCTGAACTCACACCATATACAAAAATTATCTCAAAATGGATCAGACACCTGAATATAGGAGTTAAACTTAAGAAATTTTTGAAGGAAGACATAGGAGAAAAGACGTTGAGCTAAAAATTTCTTACACAGGACACTAAAAGCAGGATATATAATAGAAAAAATAAATCGGACTTCACTAAAATTCAAAACGTTTGTGCATCAAAAGATACCATTAAAAAAAAAAAAGACAAGGTATAAACTGGAAGAAAATATCTACAAATCATCTGATAAAAAAAACAACTTGGGGGCAGAGAAAGATGGCAGAGGAGTAGGAGACCTGGATTTCATCTCCTCTCAGGAATTCAGCTGGATAGGGATCAAACCATCCTGAACACCTACAAACACAACAGGAGATCGAAGAAAGGAATAGCAACAACTCTCTGAACAGAAAAGTGACCACTTTCTGGAAGGTAGGACGTGCGGAGAAGTGAATCCGGGGCGATATTCGGGAGGATAGACGGCGGGGGAGGGGCCTCCGTCGGCCGCTTTAGGCAAGTGATAGAGCCGCGGAGCACAAAATCGGAACTTTTAAAAGTCTGCTCTGCTGAGTGACGTCACTCTGGTGGCTAAGCGGGGGGTGGAACCCTCTGGGACAGTGTGGTCTCAGGACCCTCGGGGTCACAGAAAGACCGGGGGTGCCTGAGTGTGGCAGAGCTCCCAGGTAACAGACCAGGGAAGCCGGCTGCAGAGGCGGAGGCCAGGCGTGGGCTCTCAGCTCGGGGTTGCCATAAACCGTGATCCGCGGCCCAGTCGGGCCCCTGCTCCTCCAGCAGGGACCCAAAAAGCGGCAGATCCGGGGAGACTCACCTTCCTCCCCCGGGAGGAGCCGCGCGGAAGTGCACCGCAGGGATCTGCTGGGTTTGGAGACTCCACCCGGGGTCGGGTGCCAGAGATAGAAACGCGCGGTCACAGGCTGGGTGAGCACGGAGTGCGGCCGGAGACCGGGGAGACGGGAGTGACTGACGGCTTTTCTCTGGGGGCTCACTGAGAAGCGGGGCCCCAAGGTCTCGGCTCCTCTGGGGCAGAGATTGGGAGGCTGCCATTTTCACTCTCCGCCTCCAAAGCTGTACGGAAAGCTCGCAGGGAACAAAAGCCCCGGAGAGCAAACCCGAGCAGATTGCTTAGCCCAACAGGCAAGGGCAGGGCAATTCCACCTCTGGCAGAGACATTTGGAAACCACGGCAACAGGCCCCTCCCCAGAAGATCAGCGAGAACAGCCAGCCAAGACCAAGTTTACCGATCAATGAGAACGGCAGAACTCCAGCACTAAGGGAATACTGCACATAGAATTCATGTCTTTTTTACCATGATTCTGTAGTCTTTCAAAGTTAATTTTTTTTTAACTGTCTTTTTTTCTTTTTTTTTTCTTTTTGAATTTTTCTTTTTCCCTTTTTCAACCAACATCTTATCAATCCCTTTTTTAAAAAAAAACATTTTTATTTTTCATTTTTAGAGTCATATTCTATCCCTTCATATTAGTTACCCGTATTTTTGGCTTATATATATAAGTTGTTCTCGCTTGAAAATTTTGAGATAGTTTCTTCTAACAGATTAAAATATACCCTAAATCTCTAGTATATGGTGTTTTCTATTCCCCTGCCTGATCATATCCTCTCCCTTTTTTTTTTCTTTTTTCTTTTTTTAAATTCTCTTCTTTCTTTTTTCAAACAACTTCTTATCAATTCCTTTTACAAAATTTTTTATAATTCCCATCTTTACAGTCATATTCCATCCCTTCATCATATCAACCCTTATTTTTGTACATATATAAGTTTTTCTTTCTTTAAAATTTTGGGAGGCACTTTCTTCTAAAAGACCAAAATACACCCCAAATCTAGTGTGTGGCACTGATCTATATACCAGCCTGATCATATTTGATCACATTCTGTTTTTTTTTTGTTGTTGTTGTTTTGTTTTGTTTGTTTTTGTTTTTATCTTTATCTTTTTCTTTTTCTTTCTCTTTTTCTCTCTTTCCCTTTCTTTTACCACTGCTTCAGGTCTTTTCTGATTTGTTTAGAGTATATTTTCTGGGGATGTTGTTACTCTGCTAGCATTTTGTTCTCTCATTAATCTATTCTCCTCTGCACAAAATGAAAAGACGGAAAAAATCACCGCAACAAAAAGAACAAGAGATACTACCGACTGCCAGGGACCTACCCAATACGGACATTAGTATGATGTCAGATCTAGAGTTCAGAATCATCACTTTAAAGTTACTAGCTGGGCTTGAAAAAAGCATGGAAGTTATTAGAGAAACCCTTTCTGGAGAAGTAAAAGAACTAAAATCCAACCAAGTAGAAATCAAAAAGGCTATTAATGAGATGCAATCAAAAATGGGGGCGCTAAGTGCTAGAATAAATGAGGCAGAAGAGAGAATCAGTAACATAGAAGATGAAATGATGGAAAATAAAGAAGCTGAGAAAAAGAGAGATAAACAACTACTGGATCACGAGGGCAGAATTCGAGAGATAAGCGATACCATAAGATGAAACAACATTAGAATAATTGGGATCCCAGAAGAAGAAGAAAGAGTGAGAGGGGCAGAAGGTATACTGGAGCAAATTATAGCACATAACTTCCCTAATTTGGGGAAGGAAACAGGCATGAAAATCCAGGAAGCACAGAGAACCCCTCTCAAAATCAATAAAAATAGGTCAACACCCCAACATCTAATAGTAAAACTTACGAGTCTCATAGACAAAGAGAAAATCCTGAAAGCAGCTCGGGAGAAGAGATATGTAACCTACAAGGGTAGAAACATTAGACTGGCAACAGACCTATCCACAGAGACCTGGCAGGCCAGAAAGGACTGGCAGGATATCTTCAGAGCACTAAATGAGAAAAATATGCAGCCAAGAATACTGTATCCAGCTAGGCTGTCATTGAAAATTGAAGGAGAGATAAAAAGCTTTCAGGACAAACAAAAACTAAAGGAATTTGCAAACACAAAACCAGCCCTACAGGAAATCTTGAAAGGGGTCCTTTAAGCAAAGAGAGAGCGTAAGCAACATAGACCAGAAAGGAACACAGACAATATACGGTAACAGTCACCTTACAGGCAATACAATGGCACTAAATTCCTATCTTTCAATAGTTACCCTGAATGTAAATGGGCTCAATGCCCCAATCAAAAGACACAGGCTATGAGACTGGATTAAAAAACAAGACCCATCGATATGCTGTCTGCAAGAGACTCATTTTAGACCCAAAGACACCCCCAGATTGAAAGTGAGGGGGTGGAAAACCATTTACCATGCTAATGGACACCAAAAGAAAGCTGGGGTGGCAATCCTTATATCAGACAAAGTAGATTTTAAACCAAAGACTGTAATAAGAGATGAGGAAGGACATTTTATCCTACTTAAAGGATCTATCCAACAAGAAGATCTAACAATTGTAAATATCTATGCCCCTAACATGGGAGCAGCCAATTATATAAGCCAATTAATAACAAAAGCAAAGAAACACATTGACAACAATACAATAATAGTGGGGGACTTTAACACCCCCCTCACTGAAATGGACAGATCGTCTAATCAAAAGATCAACAAGGAAATAAAGACTTTAAATGACACACTGGACCAAATGGACTTCACAGACATATTCAGAACATTCCACCCCAAAGCAACGGAATACACATTCTACGCTAGTGCCCATGGAACATTCTCCAGAATAGATCACATCATAGGTCATAAATCAGGTCTCAACTGGTACCAAAAGATTGGGATCATTCCCTGCCTATTTTCAGACCACAATGCTTTGAAATTAGAACTAAATCACAAGAGGAAAGTCAGAAAGAACTCAAATATATGGAGGCTAAAGAGCATCCTACTGAAGAATGAATGGGTCAACCAGGAAATTAAAGAAGAATTTAAAAAATACATGGAAACCAATGAAAATGAAAACACAACTATTCAAAATCTTTGGGATGCAGCAAAGGCAGTCCTAAGAGGAAAGTATATAGCAATACAAGCCTTTCTCAAGAAACAAGAAAGGTCTCAAGTACACAACCTAACCCTACACCTAAAGGAGCTGGAGAAAGAACAGCAAATAAAGCCTAAACCCAGCAGGAGAAGAGAAATCATAAAGACCAGAGCAGAAATCAATGAAATAGAAACTAAAAGAACAGTAGAACAGATCAACGAAACTAGGAGCTGGTTCTTTGAAAGAATTAACAAGATTGATAAACCCCTGGCCAGACTTATCAAAAAGAGAAGAGAAAAGACCCAAATCAACAAAATCATGAATGAAAGAGGAGAGATCACAACCAACACCAAAGAAATACAAACAATTACAAGAACATATTATGAGCAACTCTATGCCAGCAAATTAGATAACCTGGAAGAGATGGATGCATTCCTAGAGATGTATCAACTACCAAAACTGAACCAGGATGAAACAGAAAACCTGAACAGACCTATAACCACTAAGGAAATTGAAGCAGTCATCAAAAATCTTGCAACAAACAAAAGCCCAGGGCCAGATGGCTTCCCAGGGGAATTCTACCAAACATTTCAAGAAGAATTAATACCTATTCTTCTGAAACTGTTCCAAAAAATAGAAATGGAAGGAAAACTTCCAAACTCATTTTATGAGGCCAGCATTACCTTGATCCCAAAACCAGACAAAGACCCCATCAAAAAGGAGAATTACAGACCAATATCCCTGATGAACATGGATGCAAAAATTCTCACCAAAATACTAGCCAATAGGATCCAACAGTACATTAAAAGGATTATTCACCACGACCAAGTGGGATTTATCCCTGGGCTGCAAGGTTGGTTCAACATCTGCAAATCAATGTGATACAATACATTAACAAAAGAAAGAACAAGAATCATATGATCCTCTCAATCAATGCAGTAAAAGCTTTTGACAAAGTACAGCATCCTTTCTTGATCAAAACTCTTCAGAGTATAGGCATAGAGGGTACATACCTCAATATCATAAAAGCCATCTATGAAAAACCTACAGCGAATATCATTCTCAATGGGGAAAAACTGAGAGCTTTCCCCCTAAGGTCAGGAATGCAGCAGGGATGTCCACTATCACCACTGCTATTCAACATAGTATTGGAAGGCGTAGCCACAGCAATCAGACAACAAAAAGAAATCAAAGGCATCCAAATTGGCAAAGAAGAAGTCAAACTCTCACGCTTTGCAGATGATATGATACTTTATGTGGAAAACCCCAAAGACTCCACCCCAAAACTGCTAGAACTCATACAGGAATTCAGTAAAGTGGCAGGATAGAAAATCAATGCACAGAAGTCAGTGGCATTCCTATATACCAACAACAAGACAGAAGAAAGAGCAATTAAGGAGTCGATCCCATTTACAATTGCACCCAAAACCATAAGATACCTAGGAATAAATCTAACCAAAGAGACAAAGGATCTGTACTCAGAAAACTATAAAATACTCATGAAAGAAATTGAAGAAGACACAGAGAAATGGAAAAACGTTCCATGCTCATGGATTGGAAGAACAAATATTGTGAAGATGTCAATGCTACCTAGAGCAATCTACACATTCAATGCAATCCCCATCAAAATACCATCCACTTTTTTCAAAGAAATGCAACAAATAATCCTAAAAATTGTATGGAACCAGAAAAGACCCTGAATAGCCAGAGGAATGTTGAAAAAGAAAAGCAAAGCTGGTGGCATCACAATTCCAGACTTCCAGCTCTATTACAAAGCTGTCATCATCAAGACAGCATGGTACTGGCACAAAAACAGACACACAGATCAATGGAATAGAGAGCCCAGAAATGGACCCTCAACTCTATGGTCAACTCATCTTTGACAAAACAGGAAAGAATGTCCAATGGAACAAAGACAGTCTCTTCAACAAATGGTGTTGGGAAAATTGGATAGCCACATGCAGAAGAATGAAATTGGACCATTTCCTTACACCACACACAAAAATAGACTCCAAATGGTTGAAACACCTCAATGTGAGACAGGAGTCCATCCAAATCCTAAAGGAGAACACAGGCAGCAACCTCTGACCTCAGCCGAAGCAATTTCTTCCTAGAAACATCGCCAAAGGCAAGGGAAGCAAGGGCAAAAATGAACTATTGGGACTTCATCAAGATAAAAAGCTTTTGCAAAGCAAAGGAAACAGTCAACAAAACCAAAAGACAACCGACAGAATGGGAGAAGATATTTGCAAATGACATATCAGATAAAGGGCTAGTATCCAAAATCTATAAAGAACTCATCAAACTCAACACCCAAAGAACAAAGAATCCAATCAAGAAATGGGCAGAAGACATGAACAGACATTTTTCCAAAGAAGACATCCAAATGGCCAACAGACACATGAAAAAGTGCTCAATATCACTCGGCATCAGGGAAATCCAAATCAAAACCTCAATGAGATACCACCTCACACCAGTCAGAATGTCTACAATTAACAAGTCAGGAAACGACAGATGTTGGCGGGGATGCGGAGAAAGGAGAACCCTCCTCCACTGTTGGTGGGAATGCAAGCTGATGCAGCCACTCTGGAAAACTGTATGGAGGTTCCTCAAAAAGTTGAAAATAGAGCTACCATATGATCCAGCAATTGCACTACTGGGTATTTACCCCAAAGATACAAAAGTAGGGATCCAAAAGGGTACATGCACCCCGATGTTTATAGCAGGAATGTCCACAATAGCCAAACTGTGGAAAGAGCCAAGATGGCCAGTGACAGATGAATGGATAAAGATGTGGTATATATATCTATATACACACACACAATGGAATATTATGCAGCCATGACAAGGAATGAGATCTTGCCATTTGCAACGATGTGGATGGATCTGAAGGGTATTATGCTGAGCGAAATAAATCAATCAGAGAAAGACATGTATCATATGACCTCACTGATATGAGGAATTCTTAATCTCAGGATACAAACCGAGGGTTGCTGGCGTGGTGGGGGATGGGAGGGATGGGATGACTGGGTGATAGACAGTGGGGAGGGTATGTGCTATGGTGAGCACTGTGAATTGTGTAAGGCTGTTGAATCACAGACCTGTACCTCTGAAACAAATAATACATTATATGTTAAAAAAAAAAAAAAGATAGCAGGAGGGGAAGAATGAAGGGGGGGAAATCAGAGGGGGAGACGAACCATGAGAGACGTTAGACTCTGAAAAACAGAGTGAGGGTTCTAGAGGGGAGGGGGGTGGGGGGATGGGTTAGCCTGGTGATGGGTGTTAAGGAGGGCATGTTCTGCATGGAGCACTGGGTGTTTTGCACAATGAATCATGGAACACTACATCAAAAACTAATGATGGAATGTATGGTGATTAACATAACAATTGAAAAACCACAATAAAATGTCATTTCACATCCAGTAGGATGGCTAGGATTTTTTAGAAAATAATAAACGTTGAGGATATAGAGAAACAGGAACCTTATAAGTTACTGATGAGAACACAAAATAAAGTAGAAGAACCACTCTGGAAAACAGTTTGGCAGCTTCTTATGAAGCTTTAATTTACCACATGGCCTGGCAACTCCACCCCTAGGTATCTCCTCAAGAGAATTAAAAACATGTCCACACACACACACACAAGACTTGGGCTCCAGTGTTCATAATAGGATTATCATTATAAGATGGAATCAAACCTATTGTCTGCCAACTGGTGAATAGACTAAATGAAATGCATAGCATACAATGGAATACTATTTAGCAATTAGAAGGGATGTAGTTCCAATTCTACAACATGGATAAACTTCAAAAACACATACAACGTGAAAGAACACAGATGCAAAAACGCCAAATATTGTACAATTCCATTCATGTGAAATGTTGAGAACAGGCAAATCTATAGAAACAAAAAGTAAATTAATAATTGCCTGGAGCTAGGGCAAATGAAGGGGTTTAGGAGTGGGATGGGGATTAACTGTAAATAGATAGGAGGGATCTTATTAGTGTGATAAAAATGCTTTAGGAGTGGATTATAATTGTTGCACAACTCACTAAATTTACTGAAAATCATAATACAGATGAATTTTATGGTGTAAATTATATCTCAATAAAATTGTTTAATAATGCATTAAGAGTTATAATCAAATTTCTATTTTCCATTTGATTTAGGAGAAAAGCCATATGCAAAATCCTAAACTCTAGACTACCTAAGATTTGTCATTGCACTTTGCTTTAAAGCATGTTATCTGAATCATAATTGAATGTGAATTTCCCCAGATTCAGTTAATTCACTTCCCACAAAATTATAATGGAAGGAAAACCTCATTCAAAAGAAACTTGGAATTAACCCCTTTTCCTTTACCCTTTACCCTTCTCTATCTTGCCTGTTCAATTGTTCTCAGCTCCCAACCACTGTGGGTTTCTTGAACACGTCAAGCAGAGGATCTATTAACTTGCAGACTTTGAGCAGAGAGATTTAGATGTTTGTGGTTCAAAGTTTAAGCAACACGATATGCTCCAAGTTTCATGGGGCTTGGAGATCTTTATTCTAGTTTCAGTTCTCTCATGAAACTTGGGGTCATGACATAACTCACCTATCTAGTTTTCCTTAGGCTTTTATTTAATGATGCAGTCCTCACCTGTAAACTAATATAGATCAGTTCTTCCCTAGGCAGGTATAGATTTGTTGCTTAAGGTATAAAAATATGACTAAGAACTGTCAGCAGCAGAAATAAATTGCATTATATATAACATATTAAAATAAATTAAAATATATATACATACACAACACAATTTTTCAAATGTTTGTGATATTTTGTGATTAATACAAGGTTATTAAAATGTTATTGAATTCATTTTAGATTTGTGTTTTATTTAAGTTAATAGATTTATTTTTGTGGGGGGTGATCATATATATATATATTCTAATACCCCCAAAATTTGGAACCACTAAATTTTTTTTTTTAAGATTTTATTTATTTAACAGAGAGATCACAAGTAGGCAGGCAGACAGGCAGGCAGGCAGGCAGAGGGAGAGGGAGAAGCAGCCCCCCTGCTGAGCATGGAGCCCAATGCGGGGCTCAATCCCAGGACGCTGGGATCATTCCCTGAGCCAAAGGCAGACACTTAACCAACTGAGCCACCCAGGTGTCCCTGGAACCACTAAATATTTCTAAAGTCACTTTCATCCCTAATTTATGCCTTCGGGCTTCTCTGATATATTCAAGTTAGACTGCATAAAGGTGATGTGACAGTAACAAAATCTTCAACTAAGTATAGAGTTAGAAGTATTCTCAATGAATGTAACATTATGCCAGTTGGGTTTCTAGTTTAAATCTCTTTCATTACTGAACAGATAAGGAAATGTTTACAATACCTAGTTAGGATATCCAAACCAAGTGGCAATTGGCTGGTTTGAACACTAAAATTTTACCTTGGAAATAAAGGGACATTCTAGTCAGCATGGCAGACAGATTTCTTCCAAGATTTCCAACCCCTGGGGTACATGCTCTGTATAATCCCACCTGCTTGAGTATGAGCAGGAGGTATGAATATGACAGAATACCACTCTATAGTTAACTATGTTCTATGGAAAAAGTAAAGGGATTTTGTAGATCTAATTAAGGTCCCTAATTATTTGACTAAGTTAATCATAAGGAAAATTATTCTGGTGAACCTGACCTAACCAGGTAAGTCACTTAAAAGAGGATATACAGAAGTGTCTAGGTGGTTCAGTTGGTTAAGCATCCAACTCTTGATTCCCGCTCAGGTCATGATCTCAGCGTTGTGAGATCAAGCCCCACACGGGGCTCTGCACTCAACTGGGAATCTGCTTGAGAGTCTCTCTCTTTCTCTCCCTCTCCCCCTCCCCCCACTCATGCTCTCTAAAATAAATAAATCTTAAAAAAAAAAAAAAAGAGGATGTACAGATCAGAAAAGGAAGAAGCCAGAAGAAACACTGTCCTGTTGGTTTTAAAGACACAAATGTTGTGGAGAGAGTTACCTGGCAGGGAAAAGTGGGAACCCTCTAGTTGCTGAGGATCTTGAGTCCACCAGTGTAAGGACTGAATTTAGCCAACAACCTGTGAACTTGCAAGACGACCTTAGATGAGACGGCAGCCCTCACACCTTGATTTCACCCAGGTGAGAACCTGAGCAGAGGACCCAGTTAACCCAGGTCTGGACTACTCACCCACAGAAATGAGCTAATACTTTTATGTTGTCTTAAGCTGCCAGATTAGTGGTAATTTTTTAGAGAGTGATAGAAAGTTACTACAGTCAGACTCCATACAACAGAACAAAGACCAGTGTTCCTGAACGGAAGCCCACCTCTATTCCAATCCCTTCCAATCCACTGTCCATGGCTGAAGGTCAGAAGTCCTGCCTGACCAAGGCACAGCGCAGTATCTTCAGTGGCCAGTACTGGAGTTGCCTGAAGAAGGCCTCGGCTCTCAGTGTGGCAGTTGTCGGTGAGTGACACATAGTAGGGAGTTGGGGGTGGGGGGCAATGGTACATGGAAACTAGAAACGAAATGTATTTCTACCTCTCTGAGCCACAGGCTATCACAGGGAGTGGCAGGACTCCATGATCACCTGGAGTCTTCCCCTGAAAAAGTCCCTTTACACAACCACCCTGAGGAACAAATACCCTTCTGCCTTACAGTAGCATAGCTTAGAAGAGCGGATTGGGGCTTCTTCCTGGAAGAGTAGAGTGGTCTCTCTGTTGACTTGGTGACTTCCCTCTAGAAAGAGCAGCAGCTGGTACCTTGGAGTAACTAAAAACAAAACAAAATTTCTGCTTGACCAGACATGCTGATTCTATGATACTGTCCCTGCCCCCTCGGCCTTACTCCATGCTTTGTTCCCTAAAGGAAATGGGTGCTGCTTATTCCAGTAGCTTTAGAGAAACTCAGCCCATTACAAGCTTGTGCCCCATCCGCTAGCTCAAACAGACGTCCCCTCCCGTCCCTTCCCTGGGTCTCTTAGTGGCCCACAGCTGCCCCAGCCAGAGCAGCCTTGCAGGGATGACAGCCAGCATCCTGAAGGACGGAGGCGGGGTCCTGGCCGCTGGCCCATTTCAGCATAATTATCCCGCCTGGGTTTTTGCCCATTATAACGAATTGTTTTGGAGGAAAAGATCAAACAGCAGGGAAAGCCTCACGAGGAAGAACACATCTGTTAAGAACTCCCACTGAAAAGGTTATAAAGCATTTTTGTTTACTAAATCTTTCAAGTCTGAAACTGGTTCAAGGGCAACATAGCTGCCTTGTTTTAGTAAAGAGAGAATGGGAGAGAGAAAGGAAGAGAGAGAGAGATTGGAAAACAGACCTAATGAGCCACCAAAACTAATTGAAAAATCACACACACACACACACACACACACACACACACACACACTCTCTCTCTCTCTCTCTCTCTCTCTCTCTCTCTCTCTCTCTCCCAAAAAGCCGTAAGTAATTACAGGCACTTTCGTGCAGCATAAATACCTAAAACAGGTTTATAAATATTACAAATACATATCTTTAAGACTGTCTTATACATTTAAGATAGGCATATAAGACAAAAAGTTTTCAATAATGCATAGAAGTGCTTTGTACACATGTGATCCCAATTTAAGATGGTTTCTAAAGATTTTAATTCTTGGCTCCAGTACCTGGATTGCAAGAGATTTAAATTAACAAGGTTAAAAATGTGTTTTTGGTGTATGTCCTTGGAATTCACTCTGCCCTCTAGCAAACACTCTAAGTTTCAGCAATTACGTTTGTATTATCCATTGTGATCCTATAAAATCAAATGTATGTTAGAAAAAAGGAGGGGAGAAAAGCCTGTAATTTCACAAGATTTTTGGTTCACAGATTGGGCATTTGCTTTATTATACATTACCATATATTAATGCTGAATTTCATTCCTCTAGATGATTATGGTAACACAGTATGATAGAGCTGTCGATTCAGTGGCTATTCTGCAGTACAAATAATACCATGCACATATTGGCTGGAGATGTGAAATCAGACTGGAATTTGTAGGAAGTAGTTACTCCACAAACCCATAAACAAGATGACTAAACATGTTGTCCAGAAGCCACAACTGTGCTTTCTTCTCCTCTCCATTCTCCTGCCCCCTTCCTCTCTACGCAAAAAAAAAAAAAAAAAAAAAGACAAATAGTTGTAGAGATTCCCGCAAAAGCCCAGGAAACTGGACAGAGAATGACAGGCTTGGGGCAAGATGTGGGGCAGACCCCACTACAGAGGTGCAAATAGGTGTCTTTTTCTTGGGTTTGCATAGAAAGTCCTCTGAATGAGCTTGCGGTGCCCTGTCCCTTACCTTCTCACAGACTGCTAATACAGGCAGGAAAAGTACACAGAGAAGGTTTTAGAAGGAGAGGGGAGGACTCTGGGAAATATACTAAAAATCAGTGAATCTCCATTTGGAAGACTATAGTCAACTCTTGGTTGTCTACACCAGTGCTAGAGGCAAAGAGCAGATCCAAGGCACAGATAAAGCTTCCTTAATGGCCACGAGTATGGAGCCCAGCTGCCCTTAACTGCTGTCACTTCAACTGTTCTCTCCCCCAGCAATCACAGACCAAGCTCTGTCAGGAACAAGGGCCTGGGGGGATTTCTCTGCACAGCAGAGGAGGAGGGCATGGGAAGGACAGGCATTAGTTTAGCATTTCTCGGGGCCAGAGTGCCTGAATCTCATTAGGAAGTCCTGCCCCTCCCCCCCAGGGGTCCAAGCAATGTGGACCCAGGCTTATTTGTGTTTTAGTTTTTGAGCAGGACAGAATGGGTGGTGATCAAACAGTGTTATCTGGAAACTGCCTTGGGCAGAACTATAGGGGAAAAACCTCCCCAGCCACACACTTTAGGAGCCTCCCTTCCCCAAAACCTAGACCTTCCTGCCCACTTCTACCTTTGGTCTGAGAATTCTCACCTGCTCTTTAGGATTCAAAAAACTCACAAAGTTGGCACTCTACCAGGCTAGACTTTCACCTTCAAAGAAGATTCTAGAGGCAAGTCTTTAACCAAAAGGAACAACTAAGGATCCAAGTTAGACACTGTGGTATCTTGTGGGACACAAAAGCCTTAACGATAAGGGAAAAATCAGCTGATAAACTTGTCGTTACTAAGCCAACTCCAAAATGCATACAACTCTTACTAATCATTTTTAATATTTATTTTTTTCCTTTTTAATACTCAGAGGGTCGTTAGGATATAGACCCACGGGATACCAGAATAGGCCTTCATTTTGCAAAGAGTAAACTGAGGCTGGAAACAGATACTCAAAACTTAAACTGCATATGTGCATGCTTGTATGTGGTTTGTTTTTGTTTTTTAAAGATTTTATTTATTTGAGAGAGAGTGAAAGCAAGAAAGATCACAGAGGGAGAGGGAGAAGCAGACTCGCCTCTGAGCGAGAGCCAGGTCCAGGGCTGGATCCCTGGACCCTGAGATCATGACCTGAGCTAAAGGCAGAGGTTTAAACAACTGAGCCACCCTGGCGCCCCTGTATGTGTCTTTCTAATAGAAAGCACAGAACCATTAAAATTTGGGGGGAAACTATAGAGAAATTCAGGGGGACAAAAAAAAACCCATAACATCACTCTTAAGTATTTCTACTAATAGCACACTGGTGAATTTTCTTCCCGTCTTAGTTTCCTTGAAATTATTATTAAATTTAGGGTGTTTCTGCATTCATACAGTTTGCACGTTCTGTTTGTATTCTTACATTTTAAAATGATGTTAAGAATATAAACGTTCATGTTAATTACTTATTCTGACAAAACGTTTTCATGAGTAAACATGACTTCATTTGCTACATAATTCCCCTGACTTTTAACTTTTAGATGGTTTCCAGTGTCACACGAACATAACAAGTACTGTGTTCAAATGTCTGCACAGTATTCCCCGTTACCCATGGTTTCACTTCCCATGGTTGCAGTTCCCTGAGGTCAATCATGGTCTGGAAGCAGATGCTCCTCCTTCTGATGTATTGTCAGAAGGTAACAGGAGCCTAACACTACATCCCGGTGCCTCCGTCACTCACCTCATTTCATCCCATCATGTAGGCATTTTATCATCTCACATCATCACAAGGACAGGAAGGGTGAGTTCAGTTCAGTATTTTGAGAAAGAGACAAAGACTGCATTCACATACCTTTTATTACAGTATGTTGTTGTAATTGGTCTATTTTATTAGTTATTGTTAACATCTTACTCTGTTAATTTATAAATTAAACTTTATCACAAGTATGTATACATAGGAAAAAACACACATAGGGTGCGGTACCATCCATGGTTTCACGCAACCAATGGGGGTCTCGGACTGTGTCTCTCGTGGACAAGAGGGGACTATGTGTCTATTTTTTGCTTTTTAAAAGAAAACTGGCTGAACTCAACAAGTGCTCTAGAGAATATTTTTAGATTGAGGTTTTTATTAAAAGATATTTGGATGTTATTTTTAAAGGAGTTCCTTTGAAACTCTTTCTTCCACTTGCTTGCATCTTCTTCTTCTTCCTTATGCAGCCACACTACAGTCTTTACATTTCCACAAATAAACGGATGTTAAAAGTGTACTGTTCTGTAGTTGACTACTGAAAATCTGCTCAGGATATTCAATAAAGACATCAAATGGAATAAAATTATGAAGTAGAATACTGAATTTTTTCTTTAAAAATTGTTTCTAGGGACATGTGAGTGGCTCAGTCGGTTGGGCGTCTGCCTTCAGCTCAGGTCAAGATCCCAGAGTCCTGGGATGGAGCCCGAGTTGGGCACCCTGCTCAGCGGGGAGTCTGCTTCTTCTCTCCCTTTGCCCCTCCCCCTGCTTGTGTGCTCTCTCTCTCTCACCCTCTCTCAAGTAAATATTAAAAAATAAAAACTGTTTCTATGTTGTTTTGTTCTTCAATAACTGCTTACTAGATGACATAACTAGCCAGATAACTAGAAGGATTTTCTGTGGGGACACAAATACCTTACATTTAGATATAGAAATAACAGCAAGCTTTATACTCGAGCCAAAACTTAAAAGACAGCCAGGCCTAGAATCTGTGACACAAAGACAGGAATATTTTTTACATGCGCGCATATACACACTTCCCCTGCTCCTTGTCTCTGGCCTTCCAGCTTGACCTTGCCTACTTAGACACATGGGCATCCTCTCGGTCTTGTGGTGTCACGGTTCTGAAGCAATAGAATACTTCAAACATTAACACTTAGAGAACAGCTAAGGATCTTCCCTTTTAACGTAATTTTTTAAAGTGAGGAAATATTTCATCAGCATGTAAACAACTCTTATTTTCTGTCATTGGCATATCCTGTAAACTTGCTCAATCTTGACATTGACCTTCACAAAAAACTATATGCTCGGCTTATTTTTTGTGTTCCTCTTAGCCCTTCTTTTTGCCCCAAGGATAACTCTGTGTCCCAGCATTACAATACATTGTGCACAAAGAAGCTTTATGTCCAGAGAGAAATGAAACATTCCAATGGCTTTTCTTACCAAGTCCAGACACACAGTGACCCCTCGGCACCTCATGTGCAGGCACACAGGTGAAGATGGTGGATAGATAACCTGAAGCAAAACTCAGTCCTGGAATTCATGCTGCTTTGTGACTTTGTGTTTAATTTTCAAAGGAATTAAACATTTAAAACATTTATGATCTGTAAAATGTATCCTCTAGAGGTTGAGCCCACAATTTTTGACCAATAATTCTACATGAGAGTAAAATACAAACAACACATGTTGGAAGCAGTGTCTGTGAGTACTCCAGGAATGAACAGCCATTTTAACTGAGCTACCTGCATTTGGGCAACTGTCCAAAATACGAGGCCCATTTACTCCTCCCTGCTTTTAAATCTTGCCCTCCCAAAGGAAGTATGAAAGCAAACATTTTTGAAGACCTAGTTTGAGTTGGTATTTTTCTTTACAGTTGCTTTTATTTCCGACCCTACATAGGAGCCTGACTTTACTGAAAGGGAAGGGTAAACAAACAAGTAAGAAAAAGTAATTGAGAGGAGAATGAGGTCTCCAATAACCACCACCGAAAACCTAGTTTACCTAAGCTCAAATGTGATCAACTGTCGCCATCTGCTGGCTGCATTTCTGAATTTTTTTCCAAAGAACAGGCACACGTGCCATCATCAGGAAAATGTGTGTACGCACGCACACAGCAGGCAGGCACTGAATTTTCCAGTATTCTAATTTAGTATATTTTTAAGCACCTATAGGTATTCGAGCTCCCATAGTCTGTAATTTGGTAGGGGATTCATTCAATGGAGTGACTGTCACAAATAAGATGAAGTAGAGACTGGGACAAATAACTGCATCAATTAAGGAGAACTTCTGTTTAAAGACAGGACACAGGCAGTGGTTCATCGGAAGTGGCCTGCTCTGAGGCCTCGTGGATTTCTCCACTTTGATGGGACCACAAATGCAAATGCACCTTCTCCCTCTACACTTCACTCTTCAGGGTGTTCAGCGCTCCCTGATGGTTTTGTAGTCAACACAGGAGAGATTTTAACCAATTATACCGAATTTCTTCTTCATGTTCTTTCTGACCACTCAGAATATGCTTGTCCTGTAAAATTTCATCTAGCAGTATATCTGCTTTGTGTCCTTCTGACGTTCACTAAAAATGTATTTGACTTCCCTCCACTGTCAAAGTGTACTTTCCAGGGACAGAAAGTGATTATTTTTCTTCTGATGCTTCTACATAAATGGCAGATGAAGACTCCACAAACTAGTGCCTCTCATAACATAGGAAAATGTCCAGGTCTCAAGAAAAACTTGTATGTGTGCATCTGTGTTATCGGACTCTGTCGGCCAACTGTCTCTGTTCTATAGCACCGCATACACTTATAATTCAAAGTAGCTTCCCGAGGTTCTAAAACGTTTTTGGAGAAACCAACTCACTTATATTTGCTTTTATTTCCCCACATGCTACAAATTCCTTTTCTTTGAATTCATTTACATTTTCTATTTGTTTTTCCTTTCTTTCACATTTATGCTCCGTGACTGTTGCAGGTTGCATTCTCTGGAATCAGATGCCAAAACAGAGTCTGGGGCATAAGACACTTATTTGTGATCAACACCTGTGGAAGGCTGAGGGGACACTGAACTGTGAGGAAGACCCAAGGAAGCTGATTCAACTCAACAGAAATCTCTGAACTACTGTCCATCAGAGTTGTGCCCAATGCGTGATTACAGCCAGGCCTTCATGCCCCTGCCTCACTCAGTCTCGGACTGAGGGGCTACACCGGAAGTCACGAACTTGGTGAGGCAGATCCTGAAGCAGCTAGCTACTGTGGCTTCATGAGGCTACTCTGCAATGGGCAGCAAGCCCTTTGTGATGAGGGACATGTGATACCCAGGTCCCCAACAATCAGGGTGGCATGAACCCTATCTATACCTCACACACAAGGCTGTTTCTTCCCTATAATCCATGTTATATAAGCTGTGCTTCTGCATGGAACCAGGGGCTCACCAATTTACTGATGCATAGGCTCCCTCTCTTTAGAAAATTTACTAAAATACAACAGAAAAAAAGAAAAAACCAACAGAAACTAAGAGTTGGTTTTCTGAAAGGATCAAAAAATTGACAAACCCTTAGCTAGATGAAGAAAAAAAGTACAACAGAAATGTATAGAAATAGACTAAATGACTAAAATCAGAAGTTAAAGAGGGAACATTACAACCAATACAACTTATTTTTACTAAAATATAAAGCAGCTGTCCAATGGTCATAATCTTTGTGTGAATTTGATCCTTTGAGGAACCGACCAGAAAAGGAAGCATGGCACATTAAGAGCCCTACCTCTCCACTTCTTCAGGAAAATTTCAGAAGGGCTTCCAAAGGTTGCTTAAGTTCCTTGTAAGAAGTGAGAAGAGAAGGGGCCATAGAACACACTTCTATCCCTCAGAAAGGGGAAGGCAAACATTTGCTTTCCCCTCACCACCATAAGCTAATTCCTTGGTTTTACACATTTATCAGTTCGGGTCTTCTGAGAAGCATATGCCTACAGAGAAATAGATGTGCAAAAGGTTTCCTGGGGGAAATTTCCTATAAAGAATAAAAAGGAGAGGGAAAACCTTTGGCTCACAATGCGAGTCTGGTAAATGAAAAAAGGTAAGGTAGAAGGTGTGAGCACTGAGAGCCTTGGCTGGGCCAATGGGCACCCTAGAGCAAAGATTTCCTGGTAGAAGGAGTCCTGCTTTGAGCAGGGATGACCTGGCTCCATTTCCTCACTGTACTCCATAACAAGCTAGGAATACCCAGGGAGAGCAAATCTCTGCATGAAGGATGCCGTGGATTCCAAAGGTGAAGCAGCTGGAGGTTGTCATCTAATACACTGCTCATGGAAGCTTCTCTCTTGAAGGGAGATCTAACTGACATACATGCTTAACTTGCCACACTGAATCCTCAAGAATGAACTCAAAGTGAACTTAAAAAGACACATAAGTAGTTTAATTCCTTCCATTTCTCTTCCACAGCTATTTTATTCCTGGTCCCAAAGGAGGGTCTCCAAGCAAACCCCCTAAATTGACAGCTGATTCCATTAAAACTTAAATCAACAAACCAATCAAGAAATAGCATCTTTTTTTTTTTTTTAAGATTTTTATTTATTTGTTTGACAGAAAGAGAGAAAGCCAGAGAGCACAAGCAGAGGAAACTGCAGAGGGAACAGGAGAAGCAGGCTCCCCACCGAGCGGGGAGCCCCATGCAGGGCTCAATCCCAGAACCCTGAGATCATGACCTGAGCCAAGGCAGGCGCTTAACTAACTGAGCCACCCAGGCACCCAAGAATTAGCATCTTAACCACTGCAGATATCTAAGATTTTTAACTGCTGTGTGATTCAAGTGTAAGCTCAATTCCACAAAGTTTAATGAATCTGAATACCTACTGTGGTTCAGATCCTCTGTTGGTTCAGCAGAATCAAGTTAAATCAGGCAAAATCTTGAAAGGACAATAGGGTGTCACTTTCTGGAAAACAATATTTTAGTGATTTTTGTGCTTCCAATCATTTCTATCTTCTCGTGTAGTATAACTTTAATTTTTGTCAAAGCAGAATCCTTATGTTAAACTGAAACAATGCATAAAATTTGAATGAAAGCAATCCTCTTAATTCTATTTTTTTTTTTTAAGATTTATTTATTTGACAGAGAGAGACACAGTAAGAGAGGGAACACAAGCAGGGGGAGTGAGAGAGGGAGAAGCAGGCTTCCCGCAGAGCAGGGAGCCCGATGCAGGGCTCGATCCCAGGACCCTGGGATCATGACCTGAGCCGAAGGCAGACGCTTAAAGACTGAGCCACCCAGGCGCCCCTCTTAATTCTATTCTTGAGGAGACCACTTCTAAGCTTCTTTTCTGAGGTGACTATTTCTATACATTTCTGTTGTACTTTTACTGGTGTTTCATAGTAGAAATACTATGTTTCTACCAATGTCTGTTGAACTATCAATTAGACCTTACCTTTTGACTTTTTGTTTTGAATTAGATGACCTGTAAACAAAGCAAAGCTAAATTTACTAAAAACTAGTTCAATGAGAGAGAACGCCATCTTGATAGAGCTTTAGCAGTGTCTCAGAGGGTTAGGTCAGAATGTATCTTTACAGGCTCTTGAGGTCTACACCTATATCGTTTAAGCAACTGAGATTAGACATTAATTGTTAAATAGTGAGGTAAAGGTCTTAAAATGAGTCTGGATAAGAAAATGTTTGACAAGTGACATGTTTTCCCAAATGAGCTGTTATCTCAGAAATATTGATCAGCTGGAATTTCCTGAAGGCAATAGTTATTTATTTATGAATAATCTTATCTTTCTCAGGCAAAGTTTTTCTGGTACAAACAACTAAACCACGTTGACACAGGTTGTCTCAGTGCTTTGTCCTAATAGCTGGGTAATACTGATGCAGGTGTTCTCAGCTACATGAGACCTAGCCCACTTATTTCCCACTGCTATCCTCCTTTCCTACCCCTTCAACAGTTATCACTCTTTTAATGTTCCTTGTGGTTATTTTGGAAACTTTAAGTAGCTTCATTAATTCTCATTTTCTTATGAGAAATTTTATGACTCATTTCTTATGAGTCAATTTTAGCCTTTGACTCTCACCTTGTGAAGTGAGTTATTAATTACGCTACTTTCCCTACATTTCTTCCCCCTTCCTTTCTACCTATTTCTGTATGTGCTGTATGTGCCCCAAGATTTAAAACATTTGCATTATGCTCTTAAAAATAATTAAATGTTCAGTGGTCACTAACAGTTAGTCAACAACTTGAAAATAACAAAGTGTGGGATGCCTGGGTGGCTCAGTCAGTTAAGCAGCTGCCTTCAGCTCGGGTCATGATCCCAGGGTCCTGGGATCAAGCCCCACGTCGGGCTCCCTGCTCAGTGGAGAGTCTGTTTCTCCCTCTCCCTCTGCCTGCCTCTCTGCCTACTTGTGCTCTCTCTCTGTCAAATAAATAAATAAAATCTTTAAAAAAAAAAGAAAATAACAAAGTGTTTTTATATGAATATAAGAAAAATAATAAGGGCACCTGGGTAGTTCAGTCGGTTAAGCATCTGCCTTCAGCTCAGGTTATATCCCAGGGTTCTGGGGTTGAGACCCACATTGGGCTCCCTCTCCTTCTGCCCCTCCCCCTGCTTGTGCTCCCTCACTCGCTCTCTCAAATAAAATCTTTTTAAAAATAGTGATAATTTATACAATCATTCACTATGTACAGGGCAAAATTATAAGTTCTGTATATTAACTGATGTCAACCTAATGGTAAACATTATTAGCTCAATTTTACAGATAAGAAAACTGGGACATTGAGAGGTTTAATATCTTGTCCAAAATGATTTGATTACTCTTCTCAAATGTTACCATAATTACCAACCCTAAAATAAACACTCTGACTCTGACATGCCGCTCCATTAGCACACAGCTTTTCCAAAATCAGGGCCATTCCAGAAGCTGTTCTGTTTAGTGATTCCTCCCCCAGACCTTCATCTGGCCAATTCCTACTAATCATGCAGACCTCAGCTAGTATTGGTTCCTCAGAGAGGCCTTCTCTGACCACCATTTATCAGAAGGTCCTGCTTTTCTCTCTCATGGCATCCATGCTGTTCTTAATTAGAAGCTGGCACAATTTGTTAATGCATAATCCTTTCTGTATATATCAGTATAATGCCTCTCTTTCCTTCTCCACAATAAGATGCATGATGTTTAGCATCTTAGGATGGCCTACGGTAGTGCTCAGTACATAGGAGATCGTTTTTCTATACGTAATGGACTAGAGAGGTTGAAAAATATAATTTTATTTTCAAGTTAAATAACAAAGTTATTAACATGGAAATTTTATTGGTTATTCAGTGTAGAATAGTGGGATGAATTTATATTAAATCTAAGACCTATAATAGAAATTAATTTTAACACATCCACAATATTCACTTGCTATCCTGAAATTTGATTCACGTAAGTATAATGAATGAAAGATGAATAACCCTCTGGGCCATGAAAGAGAGCAGAAATAATAATAAACATCTGTAGAGCTCTCAGCACTTTGTAATGTTTTCACAATGCGCAAGCCTTATGCCATTTATTCTTCCCAGTGATACTGTGATGTCATCCACTAACCTACTCAAGGTTACACAAACTACAAATGGCAGGCCCAGTACTTACTCGGAACACCCCACCTTTGCCTTTCTCCATTCAAATTCTGAAGCAGCAATTCCCCTAAGGACTGTTTTGCCTTTAACAATGGGATTGTTTCCATGTTATTATCAGTCATTCTGCTTTGTCTGCAACATTCAAAACACTCTTATTTCAGCAGCAGTAACTCCGATCTCTTAGTCAGGTATTTGATAAAAGACAAATTATTCAAACAACATGGCATTTAGTGGAAAGCAAGATTCCTTCCAGGGGTTTAGCCAATTTCTAGAAGCAGCTTCATGGAAGAGGAAGTGGAGTTCAGCCTTGATGTTGCAGTTGGTCACTTAGGTGAGGGAGATGCTGAGTTTCAAACTCTGCTTCATGATGCATTTTCACCAAGGAGGATTAGCACTTGTGTATACTTCTGGGAAACCACCACTGCAGGTTATTACAGTCCATTTATATTTTCAGAACATTCATTTATTCATTTATGTACTCACTGATGGCATTCCATAAAAACTGTGCAGAAAGAACTTTTTACTTCTTAAGTGATTCAACCTCTTTGACACCTTTGTATTTATTACCATGGTGCCTATGACAGTGTTAGATAACTGAGGTTTTCCTTCAATCCTTGGCTATCTTGGATTTGGGCTGTAAGGACTGGTAGTAATAAATGTTGGAATTCTGCCTGCTTGGGTCACATTTCCTAGAGGCAGAGTCTGAGGTGGGAATTTGAGTGTAAGTAACTTCTTGAGGCAGTACTCCCAAGAGAAATGGAGTGAGGGGAGCTGATGGGACAGAGGAAGGACCTGAGCAAGGGTGTTGTCTTAGGTTGAAAGCATCAGCTAATACCAGAAGTGGCCTTGAGCTGTACTGCACCACAGGATTGGTCTAACCTGAGGCACAGGTACTGATCTGTTGTACCTCCTTGTCAGGCAGTCTATAGATGCAGGCTACTGGGGTAGAAAGGACAGCTATGAGCCTTTAATAGCCAATACTCTATTTTTAATTTTTTGAGGAATCACCATAGTATATTCCACACTGACTGCACCAATTTACATTTCCACCAACAGTACACAAAAGTTCTCTGTTCTCCACATCCTCATTAATACTCGTTCTCTCTGGTCTTTTTAATAACAGCCATTCTAACAGGTGTGAGGCGATATCTCATTGTGGTTTTGATTTTCATTTCCCTGACTAGTGATACAGAGCACCTTTTCATGTACCTGAAGGCCATTTGTATGTCTTCTCTGGAAAAATGCCTACTCAGGTCCTTTGCCCATTTTTTAATTAGAAAGGAAAGGAAAGGAAAACAGGGTATCTGCACTCCCACGTTTATAGCAATATCATTCACAATATCCAAGATCTAGAAACAACCTAAGAGTCCAACAGAAGAATCGATAAAGAAGATGTGGTGTATATGTGTGTGTATGCATATATGTTGTATGTATGTGTGTATACTTGTGTTTAAATGTAAACATATACATATATATGTATGTGTGTGTACACACACACACACACACAATGGAATATTAAGCCATGAGAAGGAACAAAATCCTGCCATCTGTAATAACATGGATGGTACCTGAGGACATTATGCTAAGTGAAATAAGTCAGAGAATACAAATACTATATAATCTCATTTATATGTGGAATCTTGAAAAGCCGAACTCACTGAAATAGTGTAGAATAGTGGTTACCAGGGGCTTGGGGGTGGTGAAAGAAATGGAAGAGCTGTTGGTCAAAGAGCATGAACTTCCAGTTAGAAGATACATAATTCTGGATATCTAATGTACAGCACTGTGATGACAGATAATACTGTACCATATACTTGAAAGCTGCTAAGAGTGGATCTCAAATAGTCTCACCATAAAGAAGGTAGTAACTGTGTGTTGTGATGGAAGCATTAGGTAAGACTATGGTGCTAATCATATTGCAATACAGAAGTATATTAAATCAACAAGTTCAGACCTTAAAATTATACAATGTTTTGTGTCCATTTTATCTCAAAGTTAGGGAAAGAAAGACATCAAATACTCTCAGCTGCTGGGGCCCCATTATATAGTCCAGTAAATGGGATAGGATCTGGATTAGAAAACAACATAATCTATCACAATGGCCATGGATGTGCAGGGATTAATCCTTAAAAATGTGAAAAGTCCCCTTTCTGAAACCTCAACCATCATCCTTGGAAGGACTTAGCACTATAATTATAGATCTGGTAAGTGTAAGATAAATTTAGGATAATTTTTCATTCATGTTTGAGTGACAATAAGTCACACATGTGTCAGTGCATTTTTACACAAATTGCACCATATAGTTAATTTCATTTTTAAAAGTTCAGATTGGCATATCCACATCCCCTTTCCATCTCACTCACCACTCACCTATCACATAGGCTTTTTTAGTGAACTTAAATGGACTGTTGTACATCAAGAAGAGTTTGGGAGTTCTAGAAAAACGTAAGCGCATACGTAATTACAGGAAGTGCAGGAAGGAAATGGCACAATTCAAGACCTTCCAGTCATTCCCAATCGCTAGAGCACAGAATTCATTCGGGGAAATGATGGGAGATTAGGTTAGGAAATGAAGGCAGAGCCCAGATCACAAAAGGCTTTGAATAATATAAAAATGGTTTGATCATTATCTT
This sequence comes from Mirounga leonina, assembly GCF_011800145.1. Lineage (NCBI taxonomy): Eukaryota > Metazoa > Chordata > Mammalia > Carnivora > Phocidae > Mirounga > Mirounga leonina. The sequence continues at coordinate 13,582,977 of NW_023270374.1, read as the reverse complement.
GAGGACAATGGGTCTATTAGTTTCCTGGGGCTGCTGTAACAAATTACCACAAACTGGGTGACTTAAAACAGTAATAATTTATTCTCTCACTGTTATAGAGGCTGGAAGTCTGAAATCAAAGTGTGGGCAGAGCCATGCTTTCTCTGGAAGCTCTAGGGAAGAACCTGTCCCTTGCCTCTATTCCAGCTTCTGGTAGCTGTTGGCAACACAGCTGTGGCCTCACCTCTCTCTGCTCTGCTTCATATCATCCCCTCTGAGTGTTTCCCTCTGCCTCTCTCTTTTTTTTTTTTTTTTAAAGATTTTATTTATTTATTCATGAGAGACAGAGAGAGAGAGAGGCAGAGGGAGAAGCAGGCTCCCAAGAAGCAGGGAACCCAATGTGGGACTCGATCCCAGGACCCTGGGATCATGACCAGAGCCGAAGGCAGATGCTTAACCATCTGAGCCACCCAGGCGCCCCCTCTGCCTTTCTCTTATAAAGACACTTGTGATGGATAATCTGGAATAATATCCTCATCTCATGATCCTTCATTTAGTTACAGTTGCAAAGACCCTTTTTCCAAATAAGGTAATATCACAGGTTCCAGAGATTAGGATGTGGCATATTTTGGGAGCCATTATCAGCCTTCCAAAGTGGAATGCATGTGATCATTTAAATCAGAATCAGCAGTGATCAAATTTGGGCTTAGAGAAATTAAGAACTCTACAGCATTATTAATACAGATTAGATGTTGTTAATACTAGATGTGGGAGACCTTACAGGAAGTTTGGCCAATAGTTCACATAGTTACTGGTGAGAAAGTATATAAAAGGCACGGGGTGGTATGGGAAGAAAAGTGGCCAAAGATATAATTAGCAAAATATATGGATGGATCAGTGAGACCCAGGAACTGGGAAGGATTCTGAGAATTTGGGGCCGAGCAACTGCCTGGATGGTTCTTTCACTGAAGCACAGCATGTATGGAGGAACAGGCCCAGTCAAAGGGATTGTGGGTCCAGTTCTGGCAGAGGTGCAGGAGGACAAATACAGTAAAGAGGTGCACAATCCAGTATGATTGCTAACAGATCTCTCCAGAAGATGGCTCTCAGACCTTTCTCTGTTTCCCATTTCCACCGTGGTTGGAAAAATAATTGCAAGTTTACAGTGACACAACACATTGACAAATGATTCAAATGTCTCTTTATAGACTGACAAATCCATGTCCTACAATGTAGACATTATTTCCTGTCCTGCCTACGTGGGGTATCAGGACATTACATCTGGATGCCAGAATTCTACATTAAATATTCAGGGAGGGAGGCATATTGTCGGGGCTGGCGTACAGCTGCACTGATCTTCAGCAATCTGCTCCCGATTCTTCAATGTGCTGAAGTGAGGTGTGACTGTAAGAGAAGTAGGTGGAGTTGTCAGGAGATATCCAAGTGTTGTGTACCCGCCAGTGTCAGTCATCTAAGGACATTTTGTAAGAAGACATGTTGCATTATAGAAAGCTCCAAAGATAAAAGAACCCTGATATATATTTAGAAGAGTTTAAGGAGATTCAAAAACAAACAAAAATGAGAGAAATGTTTAAGGATCAATCAGATGGAGATCAAAATATCAGTTCTATTACCAGGAAGGCTGTATTTGAAATCTAACTTATGTGTGAGTTAACAGACTTGCTAATAATTCTCCAGAAATGTATTCCTTTGAACAGCCCTAACACCAAGGGAGAGTTTGAGTCTCGAAGTGGACATGATGAGTTCCCTTCAGAACACTTGTGACAGGCTTTGTGTGTCCCTCCCCCAGCTTTAGTGTGATTTCTAACTCTCAGAAACCGTGGTTCCTCTCCAGAGTATTTCCCCAGACTACTGAAGGAATTTGCGTGTTCTTACAGAGGTAGAAGTGCCTGGGGCAGCCTTTGGTCAATGGCTGGTGGTAGAGGGAATGAAAGCCCAACTTCTTCAGATTCAGGACAACTCTGAGGCAGAACTTAGAGATGCCAGTTCCCCTGTGGGGTTAGGTGAATCTTCCCGCCTTGGAACTTTTCTGTTGCTCAACTGCCTTCTATCTGTTCTGCTTCCCCTTCCCCTTTACTGGCTTCCCCTGGGAGCACTACTTATTCAAAATAGGTACACATCGCTGCCTTGGGTTCACTTCTGAGGAACCCAAGCTACCTCAGGGGTCTAGAACAGATGCATTTACCTGCTTCAACTTTGGCATCTGTAAGCAGCTCTACTTTTTCTTGCTAAGCCTTTCAATTCCAAACCCTTCCAGATGTCATTTCTAAACTGGCAAGATCTCCTCCCTTTCAAGCTGAGTGCATTTTCTTTTGGAAATCATAAAAACATCACAGATGGCTTATGATATAAATAATTAGTTATGAGGACAATTACTGCTCATCTGTGAGGAATCAAACTTCTTTTTATTTAGTCAACATCAAGCTGGACATAGTCACTATATTGCCCTTGGGTCTGTGCAGCCACACATTTTATAAAGTTATCTTTTGTTTTTGCCTCTTGGGGTCATGTGCTGAATATTTATCTGAAATGTCACTATTCATATACTCTCAGAATATCTGTTTCTATGTTAATATTTTTCTTGGCAGTTGGACGCAGGTTCTGCAACCAAAACTATAGCCTTTGTTTACAACAGTTTCACATTTCAGTACTTCTCTTAATATCTTTCATAAAAAGAAAATGCTTCTCTGATGATTTAACTAAGACACCTAAAAAAGCAAAACAGTATCCTCTTTAACTGTGAGGCTGATGACCTCTTGCTTTGTATTCGTTTTTATGAGAACCTCTAATTTCATCATCCTCTCTGACCTTTAAGCTGAGATGATTATCCTTTATAACCCACTGACAATTTGGCCCCAGAAACACAAAAATACATGTTCCAAAGTAGAGTGATCAATGGAGAACATACTGGACTAGGAGTCAGAAAACCCTATCTTTCTACGTCTGCTTTAACTTGCTTAACAACCAAAATTAAGTCATTGAACTTCTAATTCAAAAATCAAAAGAAAGAGTCTGGCATCATGATCTCCAAAATACTGTGTCTACGGAAGTTTTAGTTAGGCCAGATTAGAAGAAACATATATCTACTTTGAAAAATATTACTAATTAGTATTTATATGATCGGTTCTCAAATATGAGCCTTGAAACAGCAATATCATCATCAGCTGAAGACTTGTTGCTACAAATTTTCAGCTCCACCCAAGATCTACTTCATCAGAAACTCTGGGGACAGGGGCCAGCAATCTGATGCCTGCCAAAGCTTGAGATCCACTGATTCATAAAATACAAGTCAAAGCCATCATCATGGTAACAATAACCAAATTTTACCAAACAAGAGCCAGTGGTTCTCAAAATAACTAAATGTGGTTTCCAACAGCCACCTAAGAGATTTAATTCAATAGGTCTAGAATGGCTTCCATGAACCTTCCTTTTAGATACAGAACCTGGAAATTTTCAGGGACAAAACTTCAGACAGTCAATACCTGAAGAGCAGGGACTAAGCCACTGCTCTGCCTTCCCAGTAGCTGGCAGAGTTCAGTGCTCAAGCACTGACTGATGGGGGAGGGAAAGAAGGACGTGGGTGATGAGAGAGGTAAACAGGAGAAAAAGCTACATTTCCTGTCACTGACACTTCCTCATGGCTGGGACGTCACCGAACAATATCGGTGCCCCTACCTGTTGCCACATGCAAAGTCCCACTAGAACAAGTAAGAAGTACTTCTAGAGAACCAGTGTCGTGTTTCTGATGTAGTTTTGATAAGTACGAAGATGGGACAAGGCATAGCTATGACATCCTACTCATTACAGAGCAAAGGACAAGGCTATACTGAGTATACATAAAAGCTAAGGGTCAACAAGAAAAAGTGTATGATCCACTGTCCTCCCAGTAGCTCACAGGGAGGGAAACTATGCACTCCTGCTACTCCACCCTCTCACAGTACAAGCATGAGAGTGGACTTATGTGTGGGGAAGAAAAAACTGGGGATTCACACATGAAGTCATCTGAATTTACAGGATGTAATAGTTTTAAAATAAGTCCATTAATTGTCACTTCTTTCAAAAATAAGCCCACTAATTGTCACTTCCTTCAAAATGTGAAGCCTAATTAAACTCTTTGATTCTCAGACTTAGTGACTCACTCCTAGCAAAAAAAAAAAAAAAGTGGTGAAATGAGGATGTATGAGGTTAGGGCATAGAAAGCCCTGCAGCTTCCACCTTGCTCCCCCTCTCACTCATTCTGGGAGAAACCAGCTCCCATGTTATGAGAATATCTAGGGAGTCTGTGGGAAGGTTCGTGTGGAGAGGAACTGAGGCCTACTGCCAACCAGACCCAACCTGCCAGCCCTGTATGTGAGCCACTTCAGAAGTGGATTATCCAGCCCTAATCAAGCCTTCAGATAACTAATAACAAGCATTCAGATTAATATATGCAGTCTAGGGAAAACAGCCTCCTGGCTCCTGGAAATCTTAGGGGCTTATGAGAAGCTTTAGCAGCACTGAATTGGGAGGATACCACAGGGGGAACAAGAACTTGGGATTTCAGCAAGCTCTACTGTTGGGAGTCTAGGCAGTGCCCAGGTCCTGCCAAGCCATTGCCAGGCAACAGAAAGCTCCTGAATCATTCTAAAAAACACTACCACTTTGCTGGAAACTGCCCCAGTTTGGCACATGGTCTGAGAAAGACACAGAGGAGATGAGGAAGTTTAAGAAGTTATACTGTGGCTAGTTCTTTTGGTTAATTATAGAGGTATATCATCTACCATGTTTGAAACAGTATATGAGCTATCAGTATCAGTATTAGTAATACAGTATTAATACTATTTGGTATACTGTATTTGGCAACATAACAAATCACATCAAAATTTAGTGACAAAACACTGAACATTTATTTAGAGAGGCAATACAGAAGTTGGCTGGAGGCTGGCTGTGTTAGGACAGCCTTGTTCATATAACTGTAGTCAGTTGGCTGGTCAGCAGACTGTTGGATTTCTGATCTTGGCTGGGGTCTCCACATGTCTGTCGCCTTAGCTGGGTTGAATCAGTTTGACCAAGCTCCATGGTAGTCCCTCAACCTCCTACCTAGGATGCTTTTCATGGTAACTAAAAAAGGTTCCAAAAATTTGAGTAAAAATGCAAGACTGCTTGAGGCCAAGGCTCAGAATGGGCACACTGTCACTCTGCCACATTCAAAGTGTAGGAAAACAGATTCTTCCTCTTTACAGGAGAAGCTGCAAAGTCACATTACAAAGGGCAGGTACATTGGAAAGAATGAAAGACTAACCATTACTGCAATCAGTATTTCAAATTCACCAATATTACCTGATATTAAAGGAGAAGCAACAATTATTACACCAAACATCCAACAGATGCTCTACTAGTTTGTTTCATTTTTTAAAAGATTTATTTGAGAAAGAGAGAGGAAGCAAGCGAGGGGAAGGGGCAGAGGGAGAGGGAAAGAGAAACTCAAGCAGACTCTGTGCTGAGCAGAGCCCAGTGTGGGGCTCCATCTCAGGACCCTGAGATCGTGGCCTGAGTTGAAACCAAGAGTTGGAAACTCAACCTACTCTGCCACCCAGGTGCCCCTTAATGGTCTTAAATAAAAAACTGTCATTAAAAATACCACAGATAGATAGCATTGTCCAAGTAAGGATATTGAGACAGATATCAAGTAACTTCCATAATTTAAGTAAATAATTGATTTGGGAATGCAAACAAATGTGTCTCATTCCAAAGACACTAGTATTTGGATTTTCAGTAAAACAAGTAAGAAGTCATTAGGATGCAACAGTTGTGAATATATTAGTAATGTACTCAAGTTATGTGTCTGGCACATAACAGGTATTAAGTGCTAGTGTTCTATCAATGGCCAGAAGGGAGCATGTTGTTGGAATTTAGACACACACACACACACATATTTTGGTATTACTCGTGTCCATTAGTTTTCTTAAATATTCACATATCCTTATTTAAATCTACTGTTCGTGCTTTAGCTACTGTGATGGTCATTTGCCTATTCTTAATCCCCATTTTCCACCCATCTCCGCTCTACTCAGCATTGTAGGCACATTAGAGTTTGAAGACTTCCTTGACAGTGGTATCTGACTAGTTTCTGCTGATGGGAGACCTTGGTGAGATAGAGTCCAGAGGAAGAAACAGGTAAATGTCTTCTGGCTTCTGACTTATGTGTATGCCTCCAACAGCAGCAGAAGCAAGAGCCCAGAGTCTCCAACCACGCACTCCTATGTAAAAGCTCACTGGGCTCCACCCCAGGGTCCTTAATAATTTCTCATTTCTATTACTCCTCCTCCTTTCAGCTCACCCAGGCACTCTTTCATTTTGCATTTCTATCCCTTCCAGAATCCGTGTAACCAATTCTCTTCATTAAATTCTCTCTATTTGAAATATTTAGAGAAGTTTCTGTTTTCCCTATTAGAGATTAAGTCTTTTAGGGAGAGCATGAAATGCTTGAAATGGTATGCAAAATGCTGTGAATGTGTAAATTTTTAAGGAATGGGGTTCCAAGTCTGTATTACATTTCTCAAAGGAGTCAATATCCCTCAAGAAATTGAGAATTACTTTATCACAGGGTCCAAATTCTGGAAAGTCAGATTCCTTTTCAGCTCTCAACGTTTCATGCCATTTTTGAACAACTGATTACAGGAAACTTCCTCCTACCTCTACGTTCCTAAAATTATGTCATCGATGCTGAGCAGTTCTTCAATGGCTAGACACATTTTTGTTCCTTGAGCATGCTCAACAGGGCATTTTTACCCCTCAGAGAGTAGAGAAGGAGAGAGCAGTGTTACAAAGCCTGCATTCTATATGAGTGGTAGAATGGCACACAGTGTACATTTAAATTATGTTTCACTTCAAAAGTTTAGAAGCTTCCTTAGAAGAAAGTTCTATGATACAGCCAGTCACTAAGGAGTCTAGTTGTATTCCCAGGTTGCCTCTCGGCAACCTTGCCATTTGGCAATATCCTCTCAAATTGACTGACCTTGGTCATATGAATTGCCAATGGGAAATGGACAAACTTGATGCGAGCAGAGATGATTAAGTTCTTAAGCATTTTTTATTCCGATAGACCTCTGCAATGCCCTAAGAATCTGCCTATGTTAGGATGAAATATGTACAGTTGAGCCAATCATCCCAGCCAAGGCCATCCCACATCAGACAGCAGCCTACTGAGTGTCCAATATGTAAATAAGCCTTAACCAAGACCCAAAGACCTGCCCAGCCAAGCTGAGCCAACATCAGCAAAATCACACAACCTACCTGCAGCCAAGTAGTAATAAATACCATGAGTAGTAATAAACTTTTTTTTAACCTGTTGAATTTTGGAACATTACTGTAGCAAAAGATTATTTGATATATCTGACTAAGCCCTTGAGATTGCATACAACCCTCTGTGTGTGCCTGCAGTTTTTTTGTTTTTTTTTAAGATTTTATTTATTTACTTGACAGAGAGAGACACAGTGAGAGAGGGAACACAAGCAGGGGGTAGTGGGAGAGGGAGAAGCAGGCTTCCCGCAGAGCATGGAGCCCGATGTGGGGCTCGATCCCAGGGCCCTGGCATCACGACCTGAGCGGAAGGCAGTCGCTTAACAACTGAGCCACCCAGGCGCCCCTCAAAAGAGAAGGTTTATAGCACACAAGTCCATCTGGCTATATTTCCTATCTCCTATTGCTCTTAATCCAAATTAAAGTAGCCGATTAAAGCAACAAGCCAAAAATGAAAGTAACAAGATTTTAATCACTCAACGGCATCGGTTTCAGCTTCTTCTAAAAGGAGAGGACCTGTTAATAGTACAGCAGTGATGTGATAGAGGGGCTAACACAACATCAGCTCTCTAAATAGGGATGATCCCCAAGATAGGACAAACATCTATGAGTACCAACAGTCAGTAGTGAAAATTTCCCCAGGGATCAGTGATGGTGACATCTTTGATGGACAACAGCTACTCACAGCTGTCACTCTGAATATGACAACAACAGGAAAATATAACACAGCCATTCAAAAGATGAAACCAATGATTAATTCAAGAGTCTCCCAGACATTGTGATGCCCTTTGCCCTCAAAGTTGGCTGGGTACGTCCTGGAGAAAGTAAAGTCCCTGAAATGGTTAAAGAAAAGTCCAGGACCAGATGGCTTCACTGGTAAATTCTACCAAACATTTAAAGAAGTAACACTACTCCCTCTTAAACTCTTTTTTTAAAAACTGAAGAGGAAATACTCCCAAACTCATTTTATAAAGCCAGAATTACCCTGATATCAAAGCCAGATAAGGATACTACAAGAAATCTACAGACCAATATCTCTAATGCATATAGATACAAAATTTCTCAACAAAATACTAGCAAACCAAATTCAACAGCACGTTAAAAGAACACTGTGATCAAGTGGGATTTATTCCCCTTGCATCTTGACATGCAAGGATAATTCAATATATGCAAATCAGTAAATGTAATATACTACATTAATAGAATGAAAGATAAAAATCATGATCATCTCGGGGCGCCTGGGTGGCTCAGTTGGTTAAGCGACTGCCTTCGGCTCAGGTCATGATCCTGGAGTCCCGGGATCAAGTCCCGCATCGGGCTCCCTGCTCGGCAGGGAGCCTGCTTCTGCCTCTGACCCTCCCCCCTCTCATGTGCTCTCTCTCTCTCTCATTCTCTCTGTCTCAAATAAATAAAAAATAAAAATAAAAAAAAAAAATCATGATCATCTCAATAGATGCAGAGAAAGCATTTGGTCAAACTCAAAATCCTTTCATGATTAAAAAAAAAGTCTCAACAAACTGGGTATGGAAGGAATGTACCTCAATATAATTAAAGGCCATTTGTGACAAACCACAGCTAACATCATACTCAGTAGTGAAAGATTTAAATATTTCCTGCTAAAATCCAGAAAAATGCAAAAGGTGCACACATTTCAACAGAGTACTGGAAGTCCTCACCAGAGCAATTAAGAAAGAAAAAGACATAAAAGGCACCCAAATTGGAAGGAAGAAGTAAAAATGTGTTTGCAGATGATATAATCTTATATCTACAAAATTCTAAAGACTCCACCAATGCCCTCCCCAAAATAAACCTGTTAGAATAAATAATACAGTAAAGTTTCAGGATACAAAATCAACATACAAGTATCAGTGGTGTTTTTATACACCAACAATAAACTATTTGAAAATTAAAGAATACTACCCAGGGCACCGGGGTGGCTCAGTCAGTCAAGCATCTGCCTTCAGCTCAGGTCATGATCTCAAGGTCCTGGGATCAAGCCCCACGCCGAGCTCCCTGCTCAGCGGGGAGTCTGCTTCTCCCTCTCCCCCTCCCTGCCATGCTACCTCTCTCAAATAAAAAATCTTTAAAAAAAAAATACTATCCATTTATAATACCATAAAAATAATGCTTAGAAAAAATTAACCAAAGAGATGAAAACCTGTATGCTGAAAATAACAAGACATTGATGAAAGAAACTGAAGACAACACAAATAGAAAGTTAATTGGAATTGAAAGAATTCTGTTCATGAATTGTTCACGAATTGGAAGAATACTGTTAAAATGTCCATACTACCCAAAGACATCTACTGAATCAATACAATCCCTAGCAAAATTCCAATGGCATTTTTCAAAGAAAGAGAAAAGAAATCCTAACATTTTTTTTTAAGATTTTATTTATTTATTTGAGAGAGAGAGAATGAGAGACAGAGAGCAGGAGAGGGAGGAGGGTCAGAGGGAGAAGCAGACTCCCTGCTGAGCAGGGAGCATGATGTGGGACTCGATCCCGGGACTCCAGGATCATGACCTGAGCCGAAGGCAGTCGCTTAATCAACTGAGCCACCCAGGCACCCGAAATCCTAACATTTATATGGAACAACAAAAGACCCCAAATAGCCAAAGAAGAACAAAGCTGGAGACACATCACAATTCCTGATTTAAAACTTTATTACAAAGCTATAGTAATCACAATAGTATGGTACTGGCATAAAATCAGACACACAGACCAATGGAACAGAAATGAACCCACACATACTCAGTCAACGGTATTTGACAAGGAAGCTAAGAATACTCAAAGGGGAAAGGTCTCTTCGACAGATGTTGGGAAAACTGGATATTCACACAAAAATAAAATTGTACCCCTGTTTTACACCACTAACAAAAATTAACTTGAAATGGATTTCAAGGGGTGCCTGGGTGGCTCAGTTGGTTAAGCATCTGCCTTCAGCTCAGGTCATGATCCCAGGGTCCTGAGATCAAGCCCTATATCAGGCTCCCTGATCAGCAGAGAGCCTGCTTCTCCCTCTCCCTTTGCTGCTCCCCCTGCTTGTGTGCTCACACTCTGTCAAATAAATAAAATCTTAAAAAAATGGATTTCAAGACTTAAAAGATCTGAAATTATAAAACTACTAGAAGAAAACAGAGGATAAAACCTCCTTGAAATAAGTCTTGGCAAGGATTTTTTTTTTTTATATGACAGAAAAACCACAAGCAATAAAAACTAAAATCATCAAGTGTGATTATATTAAACTAAAAAGCTTCTGCACAGCAAAAGAAAAGAATCAACAAAATGAAAAGGCAATATACAGAAGGAGAGAAAATATTGCAAACCTACAGAATGGGAGAAAATATTTGTAATCCTTCTATCTGATAAGGGGTTGATCTCCAAAATATATAAGGAACTCCAACTCAATAGCAATATAACAATCTAAAAAGTGGGCAGAGAACTTGAAAAGACATTTTTCCAAAGACACAGAAATTGCAAAGGTACAGGAAAAGATATTTAACATCACTAATCATCAGGGAAATGCAAAGAAAAACTACAATAAGATATCACCTCATAATATTAGGATGGTTATTATCAAAAAGACAAGACACAACAAGCGTTGGCAAAGCAGTAGAGAAAAGGGAATCCCTGTACAGTATTGGTGGAAATGTAAACTGGTAGAGACATAATGGAAAACAGTATGGAGGTTCTTCAAAAAATTTAAAATGTAACAACCATATCCAGTAACTCCATACCTGGATATATATCTGAAGAAAATGAAATCACTATCTTGAAGAGGTATCTGCGCCCCTATGTTCACTGCAGCATTATTCACAATAGTCAAGATAACAATGTAAGTGTTCACTGATCGTTAACGGATAAACAAACGTTGTGTGTATATATACATACATACAATGGAATATTATTCAACCATAGCAAAGAAGGAATCCTGTGTTTCTCAAGAACATGGATGGACACTGAGGGCATTATTCTAAGTGAAATATCAGACAAAGTGAAACATTATATGTTCTCACTTGCATGTGGAATCTAAAAAAAAAAAAAAAAAGCCAAACTCATAAAATTGGAAAACAGAATAGTGTTTGCTGGAAATGGAGGGAAGGAGGGAACAGGGAGTTGTTGGTCAGTTATAAACTTACATCTATAAGATTAATAAGTTCTGGGGATCTAATGTACAGCATAGTAATTATAATAAACACTATATTATATACCTCAAAATTATTAAGAGTAGATCTTAAATGTTCCCACCATACACAGAAAAAATGGTAACTATATAAAGGGATGAAGGTGTTAATTGACCTTATTGTGGTAATTATTTTGCAATATATACATGCATCAAACCATCACACTGTACATCTTAAATGTAATGTTATATGCCCATAATGACTCAGTAAAAGCTAAGGAAATCATGAACTCTCTCCATAAGGAACTGGCAATCTATGATGTCTCTCCTTGTAAGAAACCTAAAATTTCAACAATGTAAAAGTATCACATTCTTCATTTCCTATAAATATTCTCTAATTCCAACTTTTACTGAAGGTAAGACTGCAGAGACTTGCCATTTCATTGTAATCTATTTCCTTGTTTAAATAGTCTTCTGTCTTTTCCACAGTCCCTATAATGGTTTCAACACCTTCTTTTCTAAAAGTTTCTCAGTATTGGGGAAGATTCTGGATATAATTCAATTACAATCCTGTGGATTGTCCTAGGAAACACATGTTCTCCTATGGGTCATCACAAGACTCTGAATTGTTGTTTTCCTGCCTGGTACAATCTAGGAATGACTACTACTGACCATTAATCCTGCCATTGGCCTCCCATCTGGACCCTGCATTCTCCAGTCTCTCCCTTTCCATTCCACATCCATCCTCAGGTTTGGGGGATGGCGAAGCCATCAACTCAGACAAGTCAGCATGAAGCAACGTCAAGATCCAGTCATGATTGTGACATTGAATTCACATGACCCAGGATATCCTTTGTACCACATTTCTCGTGAATGCAGGTCTTCTGGAAATCCCATGCTTTCTCTCTTCCCCAAACCTTTTCTTTTTCAATTGTACTCTTCATAAATTCACTCAGAACTAAAGTGTAACAATTAAAACTCATTTTTTCATCATGCAAATCACTTCCTAGAAATAATCACCACTGATAGCTTGGTACCATTCTTTCAGATACCTATTGGTGGCTCATCACTCATAAAGGAATGGTATTTATTGCCTGAAAAGAACAGTAAAGACAGAGTTGATTTTTTCAAAGAAATGAGTTTCTGACTAGAACTTCTTACAAAGGATTGTGGAGATTAAAGTATTGGAAGTGGGAGACATCTGATGACAAGAACTATGTTTTTGAGAGAAAAACAGACCTTTTGAGTCCAAAGCCTGGATTTGAATATCAAGAGCCAAGGAGGCTGGAGGCAGAGCGTAACATTTATACCATAAGCTGTAGCATAAGAAGGAATGCACAAGAATGTAAAAGTAATTTCCTGAGCTAGGTTTAATGGCAATTGTTGTGGGAGGATTAAGACCTGAGAAAAGGAAATAAGAGAGTTGGATATTAATCCATGAGAGGGCCCTGAGCTTTTTCCTGCCTATGGTGAGATTCCGGGGGGTGAAGGGTAGCATCCAACTGATTTATCAGATCACATACCCTACTGCTGGTGCCCTGCTCATATCCCCTCCACCAGCAGTAACTCTATCCTAAGCTGCTGGGTCTTGTTTGCTAAACTCACAGGTGCCCCCTTCTTCATCTGATAGAAGATGCCTCTCCTGAGATATTACACTCCTCTACCCATGACTCCAAGAAGCAGCCTACAGCCAATGATTGACTGATTCGAAGTACAACCAGGCCCCCTTGCCTCAAGATTAAAGAAGTCTGTGGCACCATTTACTTTCAACAGCAACTTCTGGGATCACAGTGAGGCTAGACTTCAGTTGAAACTACCCCCCCTTTTTTTAGCTTTTTCTTCCACTTGCTTCCTTCACTCCCTTACAGTACTTGTCCTCCATCTTCTAAAATCCCACATTCCCCCCAGTCCCCATCCCACAAATAACAACCAAGTTACATGAGCAGCTAAGCCAGCATCCACCCATCAAATGCATTCCTACCTCTCTCCCCAACTCTGTCGCCTTGAATAAGAATGCTTGCTTTAAGTCAGAGAGCTGCTCTAATTTATGAAAATCTATTTCTTTCACTCTGGTTGAAAATGCACAAAAGATAATCTCATGTATTCACATCAAATGCTCCATCTTCTTTCTTTATGCGATCTCTTGCTCATCTTCAGGTGAAAAATTTTGATTGCTTTTTTTTTACTGGTGTGGAAAATAGAAGAGAGACATGTTTTCCACACTGTCAGGTTTCATAGCTCTTAGTTATGCCTGTCAGTCATAGAAATAAACATCTTTAAAATATTTTCCTGCATATTTACATTCATACAATAACAAATAAAAGCCTAGGAAGTAGTGTCCAGAACCAAGGTCAAGTGAGTTAACTGGCTTCAAAAGTTTGCAGATATTGATTAAAAAAAAAAAAAAAAAAAAAATCCAGTGATTTTTTTTTTTTTTTTTTGACTCTTGAATCTATTAAAGATTTTAAAGGATTCTCCTGTCTTGGTACAGATGGGTAATAAGGAAAATGCCTGTTGGACCTGAGATGAGTAGACTTGTTGGCAGGAGTTTCTATACTATCTCTCCATACCTTCTTGGGTATCAGTAGCTTTCCCACAAACTAAGGCAAGTCTTTGTTTTTGACTTGGGTTGTTTTTCTATATTTTTAATTGCTAAATAATTCAAAGACAGAATTTATACAGAATAAGTTGATGGACCTTTATACGTCCACCAACAAACTTAAACTATCCCATCCCTCATCCCATTTCCTTTATGCATTCCTTCCTCCAAACGAACTACTAACTAGTGATGTTTATCACACCTACTCATTTTAAATCATGTTCCTACCTATGTAATGGCAAATAACACATAGAATTCTACTTTAAAAAAAAAAGAATTCTACTTTATGCTTTTAAACATTAGCTGACATCACATACGCTATTTTCCTTAAACATGATTCTGTACTTTTTCACACTGTTAGACCTAATACTCATTTACTCATTTCCATTTCTACATAGTGCTTATTCATAAAATTCATTCTCTTAATGAACACATTGAGGTTGTTTTCCATTTTTTGTTTTGGTAGATAATGCACCAATAATAATTCTTATATCTATCTCCTTGTGCTCATTGACAATACACCTTCTAGAATAGGTATTGCCAATTTTACCTTATTGCCGAAGTTTTCCAAAGTGATGGTACCTCTTTATTGTACCACAATTACCATAGGAGACACTCTATTACTCCACCTTCTTTTTAAAAGGTCATATTTTACTTTACTATACTGATTGGTATAAAATTATTTTTCTTATCTGTTTTAATTTTAACTTCCTAGATTATATCTAAGATTAGGCATTTTCATATATTTATTGGACATTACTTTTTCCTTGCCTATGAATTGTTTGTTCACAGCCTTTCTTTTTTTTTTTTTAAAGATTTTATTTATTTATTTGATAGAGAAAGACATAGCGAGAGAGGGGACACAAGCAGGGGGAGTGGGAGAGGGAGAAGCAGACTCCCTGCCGAGCAGGGAGCCCGATGCGGGACTCAATCCAGGGACTCCAGGATCATGACCTGAGCCAAAGGCAGTCGCTTAACCAACTGAGCCACCCAGGCGCCCTGTTCACAGCCTTTCTTAATGCTTAATTCCTTTAATCTTTTTCTTAGAGTTGTCAACATTTATATATATCTTTGAAAGTAAGTTTTTGACAATTTAGATATGTTTAAATAGTGTCTCAGTCTGTGGCTTATCTTTTTTTACTTTGCATAGAATATCTTATGAAGCATAGAAATCTTTATTTATAGTGTCATTTCTACACAAATCCCCCCAAAATTCGGTATCATGAAACCACAATCAGTTGTTTGCTAAAATGGGCAGGGCTCATCTCTGCTCTCTGTGGTTTCAGCCGGTTTCACTCATGTGTTTGTGGGTATTGGCAGGTCTGTTGGGGAACAGTTGGTCCCAAATGGCCTCACTTATATGTCTAGCAATTGGATGAGACTTTTGGATGGGGAAATTTGGTCCTCCTCTACATGGTGTCTAGCCATGTCTAGCTCAGACTTCCACACGTGGCACACTGGCTCCAAGAGAATAGAGTTACAAGCTTTGTGTCTCTTGAGGCCTCAGCCTGGAAGTCATCAATATCAGTCCCACTGCTTTCTATTGCTCAAAGCAAGTTGCAAAACCAGCTCAGATTCAAGATAGTAGAGCCACAGCCTTTTGATGGGCAAAGCATTAACATCACACAGCAAAGAGGAGTCATGCTAGGATAAGAAGAATTTGCAATCTACTTACTATAAATATAATGTATTTCTCAATATTTTAATTCAAATTCTATATTTTTAATGTTTTCAATAAGATATCCTCATTCCGATTACATATTTACCCATGTTTTCTTTTAAATTAGAGTTTTGTTTTATACATTTAAGGTATCTAATCCAACTGAAACAATTTCTGTGTATGGTGTGAACTAATTTCATGTCTTTTGATATGTATAACCAATCTTTCCAATAGCATTCATCATTTCAGTGACTTGTGATGGTACTTCTTCATATTTAGCAATTACATTGATTAAGTAGAACTCATGAGGCAACAGCAGACAAAAACTATTATTTTCCTCTAATGCCCACTCAAACATTCTCTTCCCTGAGTTTGGGACTGACTATAAGATAAAGAACTGAAGTAGATGGATCTCAAAATACCAGCTTTTTGCTGGATTAAAGGACACAACTTAGATGTTTAGCATCAAAGGGCTTCCTAACTGCAAGCCCCAAAATTAGACCTGCCAACCTATCCAGAGCAGTTCTGAACAATTGCAGCATTAACTCCTAATGAAGTTTGGAGTTTACTCTCATGCTGGATTGGACATGCTAACTACTAAACAAGGCATGCAAGGGGCTAAAATAATTGGAGAAAATTTAATTGCTTGAATGTAAGCAAGTAAACTATGAGGCTAAGATTTTGCCCAAGGAACAGGTTAATTGCATTTTCCCCTACATTATTGGTGCTACTGTAACTAATCATAACAACAGATAACAGTTTTGAACACACAAACCATGTGTTAGGCACCTTACATGACTTAATCATCAAATCAAATTTATGAGGTGAATTAGTCCAGGTCCTCTAAAAAGCAGACACCAAAATGGGATTGATTAGATGTGCAAGCAATTTATTAGGGGAAATTCCTATGATGGAAAATTAGGAGTCAGAGGAGGATGAGAAAGCAATCAGACCCCTGGTAAAGGAGAGAGGAAAGATATGAAGATTTAGTGGATGGATCTTTGTCTGCAGTGCCCATTCTAAGACACTGCCTCAAAGCCAGTGGGGAGTCTATACTGGATTTCTCCTGCTGCTATAACAAACCACCACAAATTTCATGGCTTAAAACAACACAAATGTAATATCTTATAGCTCTTAAAGTCAGAAATCCTGAAATAAAGTTATTGGCAGAGCTGCATTCCTGCTGAAGGATTTAGGAGAAAATTCATATCCTTGCCTTCTCTAGCTTTTAGAAGCCACCGGGATTTCCTGGCTTGTAGCTCTCCATGTTCAAGGTCAGCAGGGTAGCATCTTTAAATCCATCCCTCTCTGCACTATCTCTGACCTCTGTTCTGTCATCCCATCTCCTTTTTTCGGACTTTGACCTTTTTACCTCCCTCTTAAAAAGACTCTTATCATTATACCCACAGCCAAGATAATCCAGGATAATCTTCCTATCTTGATATCCTTAATCACACTTGCAAAATTCCTTTTGCCATGTATAACATATTCACAGGCACTGAATATTAAGATGTGGACATCTTTAGGAGGAACTATTACTCTGTTTACCACAGAGTCTTCAAGCTCAATCATCCTTAAGAGCATCCCTGCATCTTCCTTAATATCCCTGCTGTTCTCATTCATTGACTGGGAGCAGCCCAGGAGAAGACTCATTGAACACAGTCAGAAATCTGAAAGACTCATTTTCATGGCTGCCACATGAAGCAAGTAGAGGAAATGAAGATGTAGACAGGCTGCTTAACTTGTATAAAAACACAGAGCCAGTGAAAAATTTCTTTCTCTCATCTCCATTTCTCAATGTCTTTTTTCTTTCTGAATGCTCTGCTTTGGTATGTGAACATATTGTTTTCTCTAGGATCCTGTAAGACTTGGTAAATTTTTTCCTAGTCTAATAACTAGTTACTCAAAATGGCAAGTTAAAAAAATGATCTAAAATCATCGGGAGGATAAAGAATCCCCCTTCCCCCCATGAACCCACTTCTGCCTTCTTCAACCAATGACAATTCCTAAGGATACCGAAAATTAACAACTGAAATCCTGGTTCCCAGGCAACTCTGGCCTATCCTTAGTTGCTCCCTGAGTACACCGCAAAGAGCTTTGACATGACCTTCCTCCAAACAACAGAGAGCATAGGTCCTGGAACACAGTATCAGTGGTCTCTTTCAACAGTCAACACAAGTATGCAAAAATATGTGGGTTCCAAAAGAATCTGGCTTTATATAGACTATTGTACATAAATAAACTTAACTTAAATGCTGTATCACGATAAATATATTCATTCTGTCAAACCCAAAAGGCTATATACTAGTATGGCATCAATGCTAGCTATTATTTATCATAATTCTAAGGAAGAAATCATTAGAATTCTAAATGATAGCTGTATATGAAGCCATTTCCCCACAAGAATCCAAGAAGTTTCTAAAATAAAGCACTGGATTGAAAATACAAATCAATTTTCCCTCCCTCATCACTAGAAAAAAATCAAAAGGATAGTCTATCAAGAAAAAAACTCTATACAGAAATAAAAGACTGAATGTTCTGAACACATGGTACCCAGAGGTTGATCATTTTCAAAAAACAGCATCACTGTTAAGAAAATTGGTAGGATTTTATAACTTTCCCCTAACTGTTAACATCAAAGAACCATCAAAAAAGAAAAAGAAAATTGGCAGGAGTCCTTATGAGATTATTAGACCAAACTTTCTAGTATTTCCTTCTTCCATACTAAACTCTAACCAGTAATACAGGGCCATAGGTTTATTCTATATCATCCTATCACTAAAAATCTCAACAAAATTTAAAGACTGAAGTCAGTTATTGATCCATCTCATTAACCACGTGCTATACCAGATAGTTAAAAATGATGTTTCAGGATGCATTTATTTTATTTCAAAAAGATGGAAATCTCTGAATCTAAATGACCCCAATTTTGGTATTGTTAGGGAAGTCTCAAAATAATTCATGAGTACAAATGTTTATAAAGATGCTCAGAGGTTTATTTCCTGTACTGATGTACACACCTCAATAATAAAGATAAAGGGATTTCAGATAATACAAATTAGGAGGAAAACAAGTCAATCTTATTTCTGGGAAAATCTGCAGTGTGTTTTTCATGAGAAAACAACAGAATATGGACTTTGGCTTCCCTCCTCTTTATTCTTCCCAGGGATGCAATCCTTTCTACCCCAAAGAACTTTCTCCACTTTGATGCTCTTGGTGGCTGACCTTGACCTCTCATGACAGAAGAATTGCCTGGGGCAAGGATTCTATTTCCCAGCGAGGCTGCAGCATCTGCTTTCTTTCTTAAACTATCATTGAGACCAGGGTGGGAAGAAGGAAAAGAAGGCCCATCAGTGGGATTCATCTTTACCCTACTTGGTTTGTGCTTTTTCTTTCACTGTGCACACAAATAGATCCTTTAGAACCTGGGAGCTGAAAGGAAAAAAAAAAAAAAATATATATATATATATATATATGATTTTATTTATTTGACAGACATAGCGAGAGAGGGAATACAAACAGGGGGAGTGGGAGAGGGAGAAGCAGGCTCCCCACGGAGCAGGGAGCCCGATGCGGGGCTGGATCCCAGAACCTTGGGATCATGACCTGAGCTGAAGGCAGACGCTTAAGGACTGAGCCACCCAGGCGCCCCTGAAAGAAAATATTTTAAAGGAATATGCTGTTTTACAAAAGCCATTGCTTTGTTCCACGTGCTATTTCTTCTCAGGGCTGAACAACATTCATCAACTCATTAACAAATGTATCCTTTGTTACTTTTCATTTTTTTTATTAGTCATTTCTGTTTGATCTCCTATGTCATACTGAAGACTTCTCAGAAAGAAATTTCTGCCCACAAATGTTGCTGAGCCCAAAGAGGGAATCAAGAGACTAAGTTCAAACTATATGGTGAATGCAAAATTTGACGCACACAATGAAAGGATATGATTTTTATGTTTTAATGATCAATATCTGTGATCTTATTTAAAAAAAATATTTACTGTGCCATGAACTTAAACTGATTCATTATATAACTGAAAATTTTCTTGGGGCAGTAAATCAATATTTACTGTAGCTACAACAGTATTACTGATAGCAACTAACATTGATTGGTCACTTAGCATGGAAGGGGCATGGTACTATGTACAATAATATGCATTCCACTTTTTATTTATTTTTTTTTAAGATTTTATTTATTTATTTGACAGAGAGAGAGACAGCGAGAGAGGGGACACAAGCAGGGGGAATGGGAGAGAGAGAAGCAGGCTTCCTGCTGAGCAGGAAGCCCGATGACGCAGGGCTCCATCCCAGGACCCTGGGATCATGACCTGAGCCAAAGGCAGACACTTAATGACTGAGCCACCCAGGCGCCCCTGCATTCCATTTTTTAAAATCTTTTCAACAATCGTATGAGGTAAATGCTGTTTACTTTATAGGTAAATAAACTGATACTAAAGAGATGAACTTGCCCAAGGTCTCCTGGTTTGTAAACAGTGGAGTGGAAATAAACACCAGAACCCCCAACCCATGCTGTGAACCATTATTTTATACAACCCCAATGAATGTCCTTCAATTTCATCACAGTGATTCAAAGAAAGTTCATACAAGGAGAGGGAGTTTTCTAATGATGACCAAGAACACATTCACAATCTGTTCAGATATATGTCAATTTCCCTTTACTCTTTAGTCAAAAATCAATGTTTATGCCACAGATGATCAATTTCAGGTTATATGACACATATGTGTTACAGGACACAAGAGCAGAGGACAAAGGAATCTGAAGGAATACTATTAATGATATCACTGAAACCTCTCCAACCTCTAGGTTCAATGCTTCTGAAACATAAGCACACATAAGAGTTATCTAGAAGGCTCATTAAAAATCAGATCCTGGGCCTCATCCTCAGATATTCTGATTCAATAGGTATGGGGCAGGGCCAAAGAATTTGAATTTCTACTAAGGAACCAGGTAATGCTGACGCTGCTAATCTATAACTTCACCTTGAGTAGCACTGGTCTATTTGATAGAAATAATAACCTCCTATCTATTGGCAAGTTCAGTTTTGCTGAAGACAAAGGTCTAAATCTTTAACAGAATCATGGAAGAGATTGCTTGAAATGGAAGCTGCAGAATGTCAACACCATAAATTCTTATTTGTCTGGTAGATTACAGACCACACTTTAAGAAATTAGTGCTGGTCTCTAAATCAGTAAGTGAGAAACCTTGATGTACAGTTGGAACTTTCTTTCCCCATTACCAACTAGGGTCTAGAAAATATCTGAAGTTTTCCCATTTAGTGTCCCATAAACTTGGTAGTAATTTAGTCCTCTGGGTGCCCCTTGCATTAGATTACATCCTAATCTTCACAACTCAATAAATATTTACTCCATGCCTGCAAGCACCAGACATCACTCAAGGTGTTGGAAGCAGAGTGAAGAAGAGAATATGAAATGTTTGCATCAACTTATAATTCTCTCTGCTATTTCAGAATCCCAATTACTTGGGGGAACTACAAACCTCTAACCTCATGCCTACAACCCCTTTCCCTGGGGGTAGATCCTATTTTCAGCATCCTTGTCATCAACTAGATAGCACTGTGATATGATACAGACATCCCACTAGAGGGCAAGGACTGTCCCTGCCTAGAAGTCACATTCTCACCTCCCATTCTCTTCCAGTACTGACCCCTGGGAACCAGAATTCATTAGGCCTCCATGGATAAGAAGATTTGGAATTGTGGCCCCTCAAATGGTAATTACTTGCTTGCAAAAGGTTAATTTCTCTCAGTCAGTCTCAGATAATCCTTCATTTCTGTCAGGCATTGCCTGCATGGGCCGGGCCAACTACGACAATCTCAGAACACACAGCCTTCTCATCTCACTCTTCAGATTTGTGCTGTGGTAGAATTGATTCTGTTTCAACTGGTAAACTCTCTGGGGGAAAATTGGGAGCCAGTGATTCAGAAAAGAAGTGTGGAGGAAGCAGAAAGAGCTTAAACTTCAGAGAATCAGAACTACCATACTCATTCTACCACCCAATATCTGTGTGATCATACACATCCCAAGATTCATTTTCCTCATCTAGTAGAACTGCTGTGATCATTAATGAGATCAAGTTGGTAAAGTTCCTAACACAGTGCCAGGCATGAAACAGGGAACTGAAAATGGTCACTGCAGTAGGTGATTGCAAAAGGAGCCCTAGTTTTCCAGCCCTTCCCATATTAGTCAGCTCGGGCTGTCATAACAAAATACCTTAGACTGGGTGGCTCGAACAACAGAAAATTTTCTCACAGTTCTGGAGGTTGTATGTCTGAGATCAGGGACCCTCAACATCTGAATTTGAGTGGGGGCACAATTCAGCCCACAGCACCTCTACACAATGTGACTTTGCAGCTCCTCCCATCAAGAGTTCCTCCAACTCCCAAATCTGGATGGTCTGAGACTTGAAGTGGCCAAAGTATATGGCAAATGTGATGGAAACCAGTTCTGAGTCTTGGCCTCAAGAAGCCTTATGAGCCTCTAGTCAGTCTCCTAGATCCCTGCCAAGCTGCCATATGAATAAGTCTTCAGACTTGCCTGGTGGATGAGAGAGACTTCATGGAGCAAAGCTGAATCAGCCATTACCCTGGCGAAGTCTTCAGATTTATGCATAGTTCAGAGTAAGCCAGCAAATCAACCTTATGGACCTGAAACTATCCACAAAGGTGTGAGGAAACCCAGCCAAGATCAGTCAGCCTGGCCCTCATCAGTGGAACCAAAAAGCTGATCTTCAGACTCTTGAAAAGCAGTTAATGGTTATTATTTTAAGCTACTAGGTTTTAGGGTTGTTCTACAACATCATTGTATAAATGAAGGAACTGGGGGAAATGACTGTAAAGTTTGTTCAATGTTATTTACCAAAAATCAAAATTAAACCTCTTTGTCCATTTTAACTCCTTTCTCTCCCAGTACTCCAACACAAGTCTAATCAATCAGCAATCCAAAACGTCCCAGTGACTTGGATGTAGAGGTCCTGTGGATCTGCTGGGATGAATGCACTTCCCATGCCTTTTTCGAGGGGGAAAAAGCCACATGAAGAGTCCTCCTAATATCAGCTTATGTCCAACCTGACTTCTGGGTTGGACAACTGTCTAGGACTAGTTCTGGGTCAGATCACACAACTGCAATGGTTTCCTGATTCTCTCCAAAGCTGAAAAGGCCTGTGGACACAATGTTGTCCACTACTCAGCTCCTGTTCTTAAACTGGCCCTGTATCATCCAGAGGACTTGGCATCTATTCCACTCCCCAGTCTGTTTCTTCCTCCTGTCAGGCCAGTAACCAGATGTTATGACTGTGTTCTTCACCACTGTATCACTAACAGCTGGTTCATCAAGTGGTTTTTTTTTTTAAGTGCTTTTAAAACACGTGTTCAGTGAGAATAAAAATTGGATTAATGCTTTCCCCAGAGAAAAGATCACTTTTCACTCTTCCATCTTTTCATTTTTGTGTTTTTGTAAAAGCCAGTTTGACAATCACAACACATTATTTGTACCTCTCCAGGAGCATGTTACCTTTCTGCATTTTTTATAATTGTCTATCTGTGTGACCTTTGGAATAGTGTCTAATGCTCAAGTCTTTCTCCATCCCACAGTGCCATAAAACCTTTGAGATAAATTGGATTTAAATACTGAAGCACAGTCACAAATGAAAGCTTGTTCCATGCTATATTGGAGCCATAGTGTATAAATTTCCTTGGGTCCTAAATAAGGAATAAATTTTAAAAGCTAGCTAACCTAAGAAATTCAAGACACCACAAGCAGCTTGGAGATCTACCGAAGTGAAAAGAATGGAAAACGCATCTGTCTGCTATGTATAATATAATGTTGTATAACAAACTATCCCAAATTCAGTGGGTTACAACACACATTTGTTCCTTGTTCACATGTTTTCAGGAGATCTGGGGTTTGACTGAACTAGGCTGGGCTCAACCATACTCGAATCCAGGCAGTTTGGTCCAGATCTGATCTACATGGCTCCCATCCTTTAGGGATCAGTGGCTATTGAAGGCAGATTCTCCTCATGATAAAAGACAGGAGCACAAGTCAAGCTCAGCCACAGGGCATATTAAACTTCTTCATGTAGAAGATCCATGAACAGTCCTCTAGCCAAAGTACTTCACACGGTCAAGCTCAACATCAAGGGTAAGGGAAGTAAACTATTCACTGCAGTGGGAATAGCTATAAATACATAGAGAGTAGGATTCCAGGAAGGGGTCAATCATGGGGAGCAGTAATATAACACCTGCAGTTGGGAAATTAATGAATGGCAAGCAGAAGTTTTTGGAGTTCACTAGAACTAAGACAAATATTTCAATTCCAAGATGCTGCTTCATCATCACTGAATATATATAAATCCATTATTTTAGATATATTTGAGGCTATGGGTTACTTGAAAAGAAATATGGCATTATAATTAAATCCCTAGGTAGTATGTACTTTAGATAGCAATACAGAAAATACATTTCTACCCCTTTTTCTTCCGTTCAGCTGAATTATTCACCAAAAAAAGCTGTTTAATTTGTAAATGGCACCAATAACTGGAAACATCTTTGATATCAATTACTGAAAGAAAATTTCTGTTCAAGCATGCATTTTCTGTTTTAAGAACTGCTTCCGAGATCAAAAAGTCTTTAGTTCAAGTAAGATGCATTACTGTCTAATATGCCATATAGTATAATCTTGAAAATGTGTAGGAGGTATGAATTTGCTACCACTACAATTCAAAGTCAAAGAAATGTTACATTTCTTTATGTTCTTTCAATCACATTAAATCTAACTTCAAATCTGGAGGGAAATTAAATCTTACTCATTATTAGGAGCTATCCCATAACTCTCCCTTCACCCTGCCTCATTTCCTCCACCCTCACTTGGCAATGCCTTGAATGGTACTGGGGATCTTAGGCAGAACAAAACACTTGGGGAGTATATGCTGATCTCCAGCACACATTAGTAACCAGTAAATTCTTCATCCTCCAGGTAATCTAGTCCCTAAAGCCTGACAACTCTGCAATTTTCCAGACACCTCAGGACAAAAACCTTCATGAG
Source organism: Mirounga leonina (assembly GCF_011800145.1). Lineage (NCBI taxonomy): Eukaryota > Metazoa > Chordata > Mammalia > Carnivora > Phocidae > Mirounga > Mirounga leonina. The sequence continues at coordinate 13,558,232 of NW_023270374.1, read as the reverse complement.
CTGTGGAATTCCATCCACTCCATCCAGCCTCCTGGAGGCACCACACAGTTATCACCTCTATCTTGCTGCTGATTTTTCGTCTCCTCAAACTGAAATACCGGACTACCTTCTTGGGGGATATTGCATAATCTTATTAAGTCTTAGCTTTTAAAACACAGAACAAAACATATTTTCTCCAAGGGATTTGTTTTTTGCTCAAAAACAAAAGTTTCAGCTGAGGCAAAGAAACGGGGAAAAGAGGTCTACTTACTCCAAAAGGGGGTGTGTTGGGTGGGAATACACAGTGCAAAATGCTATTGACCTTCGTTCTGTTTGCTTATTACATATCAATGGATTCAAAGCACAAATTAATAAATCTATAATTATCCTGTCACTAACCTATTTATTTTACTCTATTTTATGTCAGCTTCAGAATGAAATTACTTTATGTGCTTCCATTTCTTCCATATTATTTTATTCAGTGGAACTGTTAATTAAAAAGCTTTATTAATATAAATACATTATTTGTTCATTAGTTATAATATACATTTCTATTATCTATTTCCTTTCTTTTTCCTCTCAGCAGTTTCAATCTGAAGGTAGACCAGAAATTAATTTTAGCAGCTTCTGAGAAACCCCACACACAGCAAAAACTAGAATGTCAAGATCTCACAAGAGGATACCTCACAGCTTTTTAATTTCTTTTAGAATAAACTACAGAACACTAAAAAATGAGAGCACATTTTAATCTTCTTGCAATAACTAGATTTATAGTAGAGGAAAACTTTAATTCATTCTTAAAACTGCATGCTAATTTTTTTTGATTCTTAGTCATTTAATTAATATATGAAATGCTGGAAATTTTCTTCAGTCAAAACAAATGTTAAACTTTTCTCCAATGCTACCCTATATGTCAACCACTAATTAAATTTTATATGTAGGATCTATAACTTACATACACAAACACACACACACACACACAGTCTCTAAGGTATGTAACTAACTTCAGTTATCATCCTGATCTAAAGCAATATAAGATGTAGCCTTCAGTTATATACAGAAGAGGGTATATACAAACCTGACAGTAACCATATATCAAAAACCACTAATATGCAAATAAAAAAAGGAAATCCAAATATATCACAAAAGAAAAAAAATCAGCAAAACAAGAAAGGACCAGAGAAAATCTTCAAAAACAATTAATAAAATGACAATAAATACATTATCAATAATTACTTTGAATGTAAATGGACTAAACATTCCAGTCAGAAGACATGGGGTGACAGAATGGATAAAAAACAAGATCCACCTGTATGCTGCTTACAAGACACTCATTGTAGATCTAAAGACACCTGCAGATTGAAAGTAAGGGGATGGAGAAACATCTATATGCAAATGGATGTCAAAAGAAAGTCAGAGTAGCAATACTTATATTGGACAAAACAGACTTTAAAACAAAGACTGTTAAAAAGAGACAAGAACACTACAATAATAAAGGGGACAATCCAACAAGATATAATAATTGTAAATATTCATGCACCCTAAACATAGGAGTACCCAAATACATAAAGCAGTTAATAACATAAAGGAACTAAGTAGTGGACCTTAACACCCCATTTACATCAATGGACAGATCATCTAAACATAAAATCAACAAGGAAATCATGGTTTTGAATGACACACTGGAACAGATGGATTCGGCAGATATATTCATAACATCTCACCCTAAAACAGCAGAAAACACATTCTTTTCAAGTGCACATGGAGCATTCTCCAAAACAGAACACCTTTTAGCCCACAAAACCAGCCTCAACAAATTCAAGAAGATCAAAGTCATACCATGCATCTTTTGTGACCACAGCACTAGGAAGATAGAAGTCAACCACAAGGAAAAATCTGGAAAGACCACAAATATATGGAGGTTAAATAGCATGCTACTCAGCAATTAATGGGTCAACCAGGAAGTCAAAGAAATAAAAAAGTACATAGAAACAAATGAAAATGAAAACACAACTGTTCAAAACCTTTGGGATGCAGCAAAAGCAGTTCTAAGAAGGAAGTTTACAGCTAAACAGGCCTACCTCAAGAAGAAAAATCTCAAACAACCTAACCCCACACTTAAAGGAGCTATAAAAAGAACAAACCCAAAACCAGCAGAAGGAAAAAAAAAAATAAAGATTCGAGCAGAAATAAATTATATATGGACACTTAGGTGGCTCAGTCAGTGGAGTGTCTGCCTTCTGCTCAGGTTGTGATCCCAAGACCCTGGGATCCAGCCCCACAACCATCTCCTTGCTCAGCGGGGAGTCTGCTTCTCCCTCTCCCTTTGCCTCTCCCCCACTCATGCTCATGCACACTCTCTCTCTCTCAAATATATGAAGTCTTTGGGAAAAAATGATACAGAAACAAAAAAACACACAAAAACAAAACAATATAACAGATCAATGAAATCATGAACTGATTGTTTTAAAAAAGAATTGATAGACCTCTAGCCAGACTTATTAAAAAAAAGAGAAAGCACTCAGAATCACAACTGAGAGAGAAATAACCACCAACACCACAGAAATACAATTATAAGAGATTACGAAAAACTATATGCCAACAAATTGGACAACCTAGAAGAAATGGATAAATTTCTAGAAATATATAAACTACCAAAACTGAAACAAGAAGAAATAGAAAATTTGAATCTACCAATAACCAGCAAAGAAATCAAGTCAGTAAGCAAACTCCCAACAAACAAAAGTCTGGAACAGATGGCTTCAAAGGTCAATTCTACCAAAAATTTAAAGAGTTAGTATCTATTCTTCTTAAACTATTCCAAAAAAAAGGAAGGAAAACTTCTAAATTAATCCGATAAGGCCAGCATTATCCTAATACCAAAATCAGATAAAGGCACCACTAAAAAAGAGAGCTATAGGCCTATACCCCCGATGAATATAGATGCAAAAATCCTCAATAAAATACCAGCAAATCAAATCCAATAATACATTAAAAAAAATTCACCATGATAAAGTGGGATTTATTCCTGGGTTGCATGGGTGGATCAGTATTTCCTAATCCATCAACATAATACATTACATCAATAAGAGAAAGGATAAGAACCATATGATCATTTCAATAGATCAAGAGAAAGCATTGACAAAGTACAACACCCATTCATGATAAAAACCCTCAACAAAGTAGGCTTAGAAGAAACATACCTCAACATAATAAAGGACATATATGGAAAACCCACAGCTAACATCATCCTCAATGAGGAAAAACTGAGAGCTTTTCCCCTAAGATCAGGAATAAGACAAGGATGTCCACTCTCACTACTTCATTCAACATAGACTGGAAGTCCTAGCCTCAGCAACCAGATCATAAAAGGAAATAAAAGACATCCAAATTAGTAAGGGAGAAGTAAAATCTTTCACTATTTGCAGATGATATGATACTATATAAAGAAAACCCCAATACTCCACCAAAAACTGCTAGAACTGATAAATGAATTTAGTAAAGTCACAGGATACAAAACAAATGTACAGAAACCTGCATTTCTATACACCAATAATGAAGCAGCATAAAGAGAAATCAGGCAAACAATCCCATTTACAACTGCACCAAAAATAATAAGATACTTGGGAATAAACCTAACCAAAGAGGTGAAAGAGCTGTAGTCTGAAAACCATAAAACATTGATGAAAGAAATTAAAAACAACACAAAGAAATGTAAAGACATTCCATGCTCATGGATTGGAAGAACACTGTTTAAATGTCTATACTACCCAAAGCAATCGACACATTTAATATAATCCCTATCAAAATACCAACAGCATTTTTCACAGAGCTAGAACAAAAAAATCCTAAAATTCGCATGGAATCACAGAAGACCCCAAGTAGCCAAAGCAATCTTGAAAAAGAAAAACAAAGCTGGGGCATCACAATTTCAGATTTCAAGTTCTATTACAAAGCTGTAGTAATCAAAACAATATGGTACTGGCACAAAAACAGACACATAGATTAATGGAACAGAATAGAAAACCCAGAAATAAACCCACAACATATGGTCAATTAGTCTTCGACAAAGCAGGAAAGAATATCCAGTGGGAAAAAGCTGGTCTCTTCAACAAATGTTGTTGGGGAAACTGGACAGCAACATGCAAAGGAAAGAAACTGGACCACTTTCTTATATGATACACAAAAATAAATTCAAAATGGATTAAAGACCTAAATGTGAGACCTGAAACCATAAAAATCCTAGAAGATAACCCAGGCAGTAACCTCTCTGACATCAGCTGTAGTACTTATTTTCTAGATATGTTTCCTGAGGCAAGGAGGAAAAAAAAGGAAAAATTAACTTTCAGGACAACATCAAAATAAAAAGTTTCTGCACAACAAAGGTAACAATCAACAAAAGTAAAAGAAAACCAACAGAATGGGAGAAGATATTTGCAAATGACATTTCCAATAAAGGGTGAGCATCCAAAATAAAGAATTTTACAACTCAACACCCAAAAAACGTAATTAAAAATGGGCAGAAGGCATGAATAGACATCTCTCCAAAGAGGACATCCAGATGGCCAAGAGATACATGAAAAGATGTTCATCATCACTTACCATTGGGGAAAAGTAAATCAAAACCACAATGAGATCACCTCACACCTGTCAGAATGGCTAAAATCAACAACACAAGAAATAAGTGCTGGTGAGGATGTGGAGAAAAAGGAGCACTCATACACCATTGGTTGAAATGAAAACTGGTGCAGCCACTCCAGAAAACAGTATGAAGTTTCCTCAAAAAGTTAAAAATAGAACTACCCTATGATCCAGCAGTTACACTACTGGGTATTTACCCAAAGAATACAAAAACAGTAATTCAAAGGGATACATGCACCCCTATGTTTATAGCAGCCTTATTTACAATAGCCAAGACATGGAAGCAGCCCAAGTATCCATCAATTGATTAAATGGATAAATAAGCGGTATATATACACAATGGAATATAATTCAGCCATAAAAAAGAATGAAACCTTGCTATTTGCAATGACATGGATGGAGCCAGAGGGTATAATGCTAAGTGAAATAAATCAGAATGACAAATACCATATGATTCTACTTATGTTTGGAATTTAAGAAACAAAAGGGAAAAAATAAGACAAAGCAGGAAACTCTTAAGTGAAAAAACTGGTTACCGAATGGGAGGTGGGTCAGGGGATAGGTTAAAATAGGTAATGTGGATTAAGGATGTCATGATGAGCACTGGGTGATGTATGGAATTGTTAAATCACTATATCATATACCTGATACTAACACTGTTAACTGGAATTAAGACCTAAAAAAAAAAAAAAAGTAGTCCTCATTTCCACATATCCTCCCCCCAAATCTAAAGTAAAACTTGACTAATATTTGTAAAATTCATTAATTCATTCAACAAGTACTTATGTAGCACCTACCAAGTGCCAGGCAAAAAATTTTAAACTACAAGACAAAACACAGTATGGGACAAAAAGCACAATGTAGGTTCACTCATTGATTCAAAGACAGTTAAGATATAAAACAATGTATTTTAACTACTAAAACCTCACTGCTATATTCACTTCAAAATATACAATGGTTTTAAAACCCTCTCCTCATTTGTATGAGCCAAGCAATCATTCAGTTATTTCCATATTTTCTTGATTCAATTAAATTTTACTGAATGCACGGTACTGTGTTAAGTTCTGGGAATACAACCAAGAACAAGATAGTCATGATCCCTACCTTCACGATGCTTACAGTCTTTAAATTACATCTGAATATAAAACCATTAAAATACAAATACCAGAATGGACACATTCAACTAATGTATCTTGCTTCAAAATATCCATCATGGAATTTTATATTGGGAATATTTACCTCCTTTGAGATTTTTTTCAGAGCCTAATTATGTTTAACCAAATACTATCTAATTAAATTCCACAGCATGGTGCTCAGAATTTTTTGCATTAGTTAAATAACCAATTTCAGTGATTCAATCCCCCCAAAAGTTCCTTTTTCCCCTCAAAGCCCAAACTGAATGTCTGATTGGACAGCAGGTTTGTATGCTCATTCAGGGCCCAGTTTCCTTTCATCTTACTCACTTTCTTCCACCTAGGGTGTCAGATGGGGAGGAGAGAGCACAGTGGATTGTAGGAGGTTTTCATGGTCCAGGCCTGAAGACCGTATATACTGATTGATGACATTCCTCTCACCACATGCAGTCACATGACCAACTAACTGCAAGGGAGGCTAGGAAATGTAGTCTAAGGTAAAGCCCAGGGGAAAGAGGAAATTGGTTTTAGTGAGCACATAGCATTTCTCTGCCACAACTTGTTTCTGGAAGCATTTTAGCTATTCCCAGAAAAAACAAACATGCCTTCAAAGAATAAATATTTGTCCCATACAAGGCTATTAAAAACTAAGACACAGGGCACCAGGGTGGCTCAGTTGGTTAAGAGTCTGCCTTCAGGGGCACCTGGGTGGCTCAGTCGTTAAGCGTCTGTCTTAGGCTCAGGTCATGATCCCAGCGTCCTGGGATCGAGCCCCAAGTTGGGCTCCCTGCTCCGCGGGAGGCCTGCTTCTCCCTCTCCCACTCCCCCTGCTTGTGTTCCCTCTCTCACTGTGTCTCTCTCTGTCAAATAAATAAATAAAATCTTTAAAAAAAAAAAAGAGTCTGCCTTCAGCTCAGGTCACAATCCCAAGGTCCTGGGATCGAGTCCCTCATCAGGTTCCCTGCTCAGTGGGGAGCCTGCTTCTCTACCTGCCGCTCTTCCTACTTGTACATTCTGTCTCTGACAAATAAAATCTTTAAAAAAAAAATTAAGACACTACCATTCCAGCTCTTTCTTAATACTTTTTAAAAACTGGGGTAATTTAAATTTACAGAAGAGCTGCAACATTACAGAGAGCTCTTGTATACCCTGTAACAAGCTTCTCCTAATGTTTAAATCTTACATAACCACAGTTCATTTACAAACCTTGAAAAATTAACACTGGCACAATGCTATTATAAAATTCACCATAGGCACTTCACCATATTTTCTACTAATGTCGTTTATCTTTTCCAAGTTAATTCCAAACACTTTAAACTGATGTAAATACACATACACACCGAGGGTCCATTCATTAAGTTTTCTAACCCCTTAAGTGAAAGACATTTCTCTATCCTCATAGGTAATTATTCAAATACTACCAGTTTTCCAAAAGTGAAATCACACATAAACCATAAACATTACCAGGACTTGGCAGTTGTCTTAGGAAAGTTACTAGCTTACAGCAGCAATGGTAAAAATGATGATGCAACAGAATTTTATTGAATCCTGTGTCCACCAAGTGCTGTTCATGAAAAGTTCTCTTAATCCTTAGAGCAGCTATATGAGGAAGACACTATTTTAACCCTTTTTTTTCCTGGTAAGAAAACCAAGGCCCTAAGAGATAATTTTTCAGTCCTGCAGCTTGTGAAGAAAGAACCTGGACTCAACTTCATTCTTTTTTTTTTAGAATTTTTTTCTTTTATTATGTTATGTTAATCACCATACATCATTAGTTTTTTTTTTATTTTGTTATGTTACTCACCATACATCATTAGTTTTTTTAATTTTTTATTGTTATGTTAATCACCATACATTAAATCATTAGTTTTTGATGTAGTGGTCCATGATTCATTGTTTGCATATAACACCCAGTGCTCCATGCTGTACGTGCCCTCTTTAATACCCATCACCAGGCTAACCCATCCCCCCACCCCTCCCCTCTAGAACCCTCAGTTTGTTTCTCAGAGTCCATAGTCTCTCATGGTTTGTCTCCCCCTCCAGTTTCCACCCCTTCATTTTTCCCTTCCATCTTCTTCTTTTTCTTTTAACATATAATGTATTATTTGTTTCAGAGGTATAGGTCTGTGATTCAACAGTCTGTGAACTTCAGTCATTCTTAATCATCAAACTTCTTTGCCTGTGATGTAACAGAATCTAAGAACTTATATTCTTTTCCTTCTGCCATAAGTGGGAATGCCTATGGAAGACTGTCAGCATTGCCAAAAAGAAAGACACCACTTCCGGGATCAGGTTCTTTAAACTGACTGTTCAGCCTTTTACACCAGATGCATATTACCTCTTCAGAGACACCTTCCATGATCACCATATATAAAATCACCTCCTGCTTGATCTTTCTCCATTACTTATCACAAGCATAGAAACAGATGTATTTACTTTACTTTTCGTAATTAGTCTTCCCAACCAAAGAGCAACCCTATGTGGCTAGTTAACTGTTTTCAGCATTGAGAAATGGAACCAGCATAATATAAGTATTCAGTTTGTTGAATGATTAAATGAATAAAATTTCATTGTACAAGAACAGAAAGACAGTAGAAGAGAAAAAAGGATCTCACTTTTAGCAAAGACCTATATCATCTCAATTCTCCTTACACGACCCTGAGATCACGTACTGAACCAAAACCAAGAGTTGGATGCTTAACCGACTGTACCCCCCAGGTGCTCCCCAACAATACACTTTTGACCTAAATTTTATTATTTCCATTTGCATTATGTAATGTTATGGGCTGAACTGTGTTCCCCTCAAAGTGACTATATTTGGAGATAGGGCCTTTGAGGATGTAATTAAGGTTAAATGAGGTCATAAGGGTGGAGCCCTAATCTGATAGGACTAGTATCCTTATCAGAAGAAAAGGACACCAGAGCTTGTTCTCACTCTCCTCCACTCATGCAGAGGAAAGGTGATGTAAGGACACAGTGAGGAGGCAGCCATCTACAAGCAAGGCAGGAAGAGTCTCACCAGAAACTGAATTCATCAGTACCTTGCTCTTAAACTTCAAGGCCTCTGAACTGTGAGAAAATAAATTTCTGTCGCTTAAACTACCCAATCTGTAATATTGTTGTGGCAGTCCAAGCTGAGTAAAACAGATGCAAAAACAAGCCCAAGAAGGTTTAATAATTTGATCAAATTTCAAAAGCCAGTGATTTGCAGAGCTGGGAATTAAAAATCAATTATGTAAAATTCTGAAGGCCAAGATATTTGCATTAAATTCAATGTGCTACCTAGTATTAGTGAACGGAGGTGTTATATCTAAACAAAAGAGATGGAAAAGAGCTTCTTTTCAAAAATAAGTTAAATCAACAAAATCTCGAACAGAAAACAGAAGAATGCAAGGGACTACTAAAAATGATGAGGAAGAAGAGCATGGCCAATCCAGAACATTTATGGAGTGGGGTTATATCCAAGCATTCATCAAAGTACCCATTATGAGGAAACTTCAGGTATATGTGTTGAAGGCGGGGGGAAAGCGAGGTTATTTTATGTTGGGCCTTTATTCTTCATGGTCCAGCATTTACTTTGGATGACAAACTCCTTTCTTCCCCTGTTAAAAGCCAAGTAGAAAGCAAACTGGATGGAAGAGCAAGAGCGGTGATTCAGAACTTCAGCCTTTCTGGGCTCAGCATTTCTAAACTTCACTCTCATTTTCTGCCTATGCTTCCTTCTGATCTTTACAAATCCAAATTCCTCCTGGCAGCCTAGTTTTGAGACCTAACTCCTTGGTATTCCACCTCTAACATTCTCTGCCCAAACCTGAAAGTTAAACCTTATGCTTCCAGCAATAGCATTTCCTTGAGTCTGTCAGCGGGAGGGGCCAAGCTCCTTGCAGAAGTACCATCGGAGATCCATTTTAGAGTAAGTCTATTCCATTAGTGCAATCATTCTCAAAATCATTCCCTGGACTAGCAACATCAGCATAACCTGAGAACTTGTTAGAGATGCAAATTCTCAAAGCCCACATCTCAGTCCTACTGCATGAGAAATTCTGGGCGATGGATCACAGCAATCTGTGTTTTAACAAGCCCCCTAGGTGATTCTGATGCACATTGAAGTTTGAAATGACTGAATTAGTGTCTTGCATCTTCTCATTCCTTGCAATGCCTGTTTGTACAATGGATTAGGACTGAGAGAACTTACTGTTTGACAGCTCAGCAACTCAGCTGGTTGCATGATACTGGGTTCTTGCTCAGCCTCTGTGCTTTTCTATTTTTTCATTTTTCAAAATACACCAAAGAGCTGTAATCTAGCTCTTATTTTTTTCTGTGTTTGCTGATGAGTAACTAATGGAGGGTTGTGCTGTCCCATGTTAATCTTAACTGCCTGACTAATGCTTAGCAATGGCTTTTGTCCTAAAGTTGTCCTTTTGACTGCTGAGCCTCTTCTCCTGCTTTGGATTTAAACAGCAATATTCCAGCACGTTTGTATTCCATAAATCATTGGGGCATGGATTGGAATGCTATATACTCATCTATTTGTAATTAAATTTAATATGGATTTAACCATTAGTTAAACTCTCATGCTTCAGGATTAGCTATAACTGAAGAAGGCATGACCTTTATTCTAACAAAGAAGGGATTTCTCTTGGAGCACTTAAGGTTAAGGAATGAAAGAGGACTTTCCTGTAATACACAAATACTCCTGGTAAAAAGGTCAAGTAAAAAATTCAACCTTCTCCCAAACCAGGGTCCTTTAAGCAATTAAACTAGATAAAAACCATGAGATGAGGATGGTGGTCACAGAAAATATCAATCCTGCAGAAAGAACTGATCATGCATATGCTAACATTTCAGCAACAATGGAGAAGTCCTCAAAGGGTCACACAGAAACATTCTTTCAAGTTATTTTTGACCAGAACTGAAATTAAGGAGATAGATGAAAGGAGAAAAATTAGTGAAGATGAGTGTTTTAGCTTGGATTCTCCCAGGGGCAGATCTTGAGCAAGAATTTTCCTGGAAATACTCTATTTGGGATGTGATGCCAAATGATGTTGGGAGGGGGGTGAGCAACTAAGACAGGGAAGGGTAGAAAGGCAATACAGTGTGTATTATCAAGGAAGTTATTACTATCAGCTCCTGAAGTGTGGGGTCAGAGGTTCAAGTGCAAGTTCAGGCTCTGTGGCTTATCAACTTGGTCCCTCGTAAAACCATATCCCTCATTGTGCATCACATCCTTCTAAGAAATGGACATTAAAATGCCCACCACATGGAATGATGCTGTTGCTGTATTACATAACTACTATCTATTGAACACTGATCCTATACAAGGCTCAAGGCTAAACTCTCCCCCAAAAATATATATGCACAACTTTAATATTAGGGGAGGCTGGATGAAGGGTGCACAGGACCTCCCTGTACATGTCTTTGCAATTTCCTATAAATCACCGAAAATAAAAGTTAAAAATACAGGCATCCATAAGATTATGGAATGAATTGTCCCTTCAAAGCTCATAACCTCCAATATGACTATATTTGGTACAACCACTTTGGAAAACTGATGGAATTTACTAAAGCCAAACACGTCCATATACATGACCCAAAAATTCTACTCATGGACAGGTACACAACAAAAATACAAGCTTATGTGTACTAAAAGATGTGTACTAAAATGTTCATAGGATTATTTGTGACAGAACTGCAAACCCAAGTGACCATAAACTATAGAACTGAATAATTTATGTAATCATGTATTAAAATATTATAGTGATGAAAATGAATAATCTACAAGAATATAAAACAAGAATGAATCTCACAGACGATACTGAGTAGGCAAGACAGATACAAAAGAGAATGGTATAATTCCACTTCTAAGAAGTCACAAAAAGGCTAAACATATCCATGCTGATAGAAGTCATGATAAAGAAGGAGGCATGGTGAGTGGACGGAACATGTGCGGGGCTTCTGTCATGCCTGTAATTTTCTGTTTCCTGATCTGGGTGCAGGACACATGCTGTGCTCATTTTGTGCACTCATTGAACTACCAAATTATGATCCATGTATTTTTCTGCATGCACACTGTCATTTTTAAAAAAGTTTACCTGACAAAGAGCTCAGAGAGTTGAGTTAGATGAACTCAAAGGTTTCTTCTGCCTCTAAAATCCTGATCCTGGGAGGAGACTCAGACATCTGCCCAACACTACAGGAATGAGGACTGATGGCAGGGTTGGAAACATGACAAAATTAGGTGGATAGACTGGCTCCATTCAGTTCTGCCACCTGGAGAGGTCGCTCTTTACTGGGCACAGTTCATTTCACCCTCACTGGCACCCAACACAGAAACTTACACAAAGATATGCACAGTAGCCACATTTCCAGTGCTTTAGAATAATGCAATTTCAGAAACTTCCACAGGGTGGCAAGAATGCTACTTCTGGACTGTCTTTACCTTACTACCCTTCTGTTTTCCCTCCCAATCCTTTTCACAATGTGCAGGTTCCCCTATGAGTAGCTATTACAAAAATTGGAGAATGCAGTTTCTTATGCTATAATATTTCTAATAAATGCTCCATAGTTCAATTAAGTTAGGGGACTAATCTGCAACTTGAGAACACTAAAATAGGAAAAAGAAAAAAAACAGCGGACCAGACACCAGAATTTCTGAAACATTAGAAAATTATCACAGGCAATGCGCAAGGAGAAGAATAACAGAAAAATATGGGTTGCAGGGTGACTGAATAAAGTTATGTTGTAGTTAATGTGGCACCCCTCCCCCTCTTTACAAAACGTCCCAGGCATCTGATAAGCAGAGAATGTATTTAGGACCACACTGGCCAGAAACAGGTTGTTTTGATTTTTAAAAAATGGCTGCAGTTATTTCCCTCCATGTACGCACATCCTTTTGCAATGTGATTTTGCAAAAACTCCATTCAAAGGGTGGAATTATGTCTCTACCTGTTGAACTGAGGTTGGTTTTATGGCCTGATTTAACCAACAGAAAGCGGTATAAGTGATGCTCTTCTAGTTCTGAACTGAGAGCTCAAAAATCCATGCACATTTCCACTTTCTTTCTTGTGCCCTTGTCTGTCAAGTGAACAAACTTGCCCCACTGGAAGATGAGAAGCTCTACAGCAGCCTGCCAACTGCCAGCCGTTAGCATACCCACCAGCTGACCAAAGATACATAAGCAGACTTGCTAAGATCAGATGAACCTCACCCAGGTCAGCAGAACCACACACGTGACTCAGACTTATTGGCAATAATAAATGATAACTGCTTTAAGCCACTAAGTCTCAAGGTGATCCGTTATGCAACAATGGCTACAGCCATATCAGAAATCTCAATTTTGCACCTGATTATTTTCTGCTAACCTTCCTTTCTGACACCACTTCACTGGTGACAGCTTTAGCCTGGAAGTTAAGAGCTTTGGATTCAAGTTCTTATAAAGGTAGAAAAATGAAAGATTTGGAAAAACCACCTTTGAAGTACTGTCCAGAAATATAAATCTATACTTTTGTGAGTATATTAATCTTGTAATGGGGGCCCCATTTATTTGTTGGTTCTAAACAATGAATTTGGTCTGGGTACTACTAGATGAATGAGGTGACAGGGAGCACCCTAAAGGCAGAAACTGTGGCTTATGAGGAATGGGTAGTGTCTTAGGTCAGGTTTTCCCAGAGGCAAAACCTGGGGCAAAGACTTCAAGTGCAAGTAATTTAGGAAGTGACATAAGATCCCTTGGGGAATGGGCAAGCGACACAGAGAAGGGAAGGCAGCCATAAGGGTGCATTATCAAATAGGTTACCACTGTGGACAGTTAGATTTTCATCCTGCTGGGGAACTCTGGACAACAGTTTAGAATGCACACTTTAAACTGATCCTACCCTAGAAGTAAGAGGGCTGGGCTATTTATCCCACCAACCTCCATCTACCATTGATTGCAAGCTGATCCTAAAAGGAGTTTATTTCCAGCAACATGCATGGACAGAGTAGGCTCTGTTAAGTAGAAAATGCACTGAAATGGAGAGAGGGGTGCTGGACAGTGGAAGTTGGATAGGGAATGGCAAGGACCAAGGCAGAAACAGTAAAGCACCAACAGCATCTGCTGCCAAGATTGGTCTTATACCTGGGATATGCAACACATGTAATTAATCTTGGCAAGTATACTCTATTCCCGACCTAAACATTCTCTTCTAGAAACTGATTTTTCCCCCAACCTTCAATATATAAGATGGGTCCATCTCCTCTGTGGAATCCTCCTTATTCAATCTTGTCTGCTTTTCCCACCAATAAATAGATGGTGGGTGGGTAAGTAGGAAGATAGAAAGAATACATACACATACAAACATAAGACAGGCAAGAGTATGCTCCATTTTCTTCAATAACCCCCTACATTTTACACATTACAATGTTTGAATTTACAATGTGGAACTATAATTATATTTAAGGGGTCTCTTTCCTGCTGCTTTTTTAGTTCCTTATGTATTTATGTAATTTCAGCATGGTGCCTGGCACATATTAGGCAGTGAATGATGACTGCCTGAACAATGAAATGCATCAACGGGCACTCACCAAATGCTAGCAGAAAATCATTATAACTTTATGATCATAACTTATATACCCTACGACTGCTAAATGTCTCCCACAGGAAGGTTGTGTGTTCTCTGAAGGTAAAGATCCTATCTGTATTCACTTTCATGCCCTAATACTAAGCAAATGCATACAACAAATTAGAAATTCAATAAATACATGTTACATGAAAGAAAAAAATACTTATGAAAATGTAAAACTCTAGTGAGAATTTCAAAGTAACAAAAAACACATTAGATTTTTCTATATATTTGATTCCATTCAACATAGTAGTAAATTTGCATTTTGGAGGGGTTCTATACAATGCCTGATTAATGAGTTGATTTAAGAAAAAATTTGCCTGATTAATGAGCTGATTTAAGAAAAAATTTGCCAAATACCATCTTGGTATACCATTGTCATAAAACAAAAATCACAGTGGACTTCTACATACAATAAAATTAGAGGCAAACAAATATTTGTGGTCACAAAAAAAAATTTGTAGCTGATTTTACTAGTAAGCCACAATTTATGTTAAATGGTATGGTGTTTCAAAGCTATTGTATAATAGGTTTTGCAAAGTCATAATTCCAGAATTTGATTTTCCATAGCCACATTCTTCAGAGTTCAGCTTCATACCTAAGTCTCTTTCAACAGGGAGGTACACTGACTGGGCTGGAAAATGTAGGGATTATTCTCAACTACTAGTTGGTGAGTAGCTTTTGAAGGGATTCAGGGCACTTTGAGAGTATTATCAAAGATGCATCCCAGAAAAAAATGAAAAACTATACAGGACCAGGGACAGTTGTATTCACACCAATGTCAGAGTTTGGTGTACAAATGTCTTAATTTGTCATTGTAAGATGGATCTGGAAATACTGAACACATCAAAAGAAAGATCTGTTGTGATGTGACAATTTTTTTTTTTTGAGAGCTACATACCGTGAGAGAGCTTCTGTCATCCAAGTTATTCCAAGAAAGTCTTGAATTCCTGCTGTGGCTGTGAATGACAGCTTAATGTGATGTGTACAGAGGAGAAAAAAAGGAGAAATTCTTGCTCAAGATCAGGGCTTCCGTGGGCCCAAGGACAGACATACAGAATAACTGAATCTTCAAAGAAGTATTTAACTTACGGTGCTTTAGCATCTATATTCACTCAAGTATGAGTGAATGAGATGAATTAGATTATCTCAATTTGTGGCATCCTATGGAAAATCAAAGGCATGCTGTGTTGTTATTGTTCAGAAACTGATTTCTCACAAGAATCCTTTACCTCTTTGTCTGCCATCATGAAACTGTCCCTTACCTGCCTTAATAAACTTTCATTTTCTGAATAAGGAAAACACTTGAAATAAAAAATAAGTTTTTCCCATGAGCTGCTATTATCTATAAGATCTCTAAAAGGAACCAAGATTTTAGGACTGATGCTGGGTTTTAAAATGTTTTGTTGAAAGTGAAAAGTTTCTACTGAAGTAAAAATTCAAGGTGGGGGGGAAACATCAACCATCATTCCATCCTGAAGTCAAAGACAGTATTTTTATTTTTCTAATACAACTTCCAGTTTTAGTCTGTGTGCAGATTTAAAAGGTTACAGTTTTATACAATGATCATACAAGTGGGATTTTTATAGTCTATATGTTTACTTAAATTTTACTATGGCTTCCCCCCCCATTTTCCTACACCTTTCTTTTTTTTTTTTTTTTACGTCTTGCTTCCATTCCCATCTACTCTACCCATCCCATCTTTAATGTAATAAATATTAGGACCTTGGTGTGTATTATTTCAGATTATTTTTCTAGTCAGACAATCGGTGGCAGGCAGGATCCTAAAATGACCCCCAATGAAACACATCCTTATGTAATTCCCACTCCCTGGGTGTGGGTAGGACCTGTGAATATGATGTGATACCACTCTTGTAATTAGATTCCATCATATGGTCATTTGAAGGGCCTCTGCTGATCTAAGTAAGGTGTCTAACCAGCTAATTCTGAGTTAATAAAAAGGAAGATTATCCTAGGTGGGTCTGACATAATGACCTTACAAGTGGTGCCCTTTCTAGAAGAAGGGAAATTGCCATGCTTTGAGAGGACCACATGGCAGAATCTGAGGGTGGCCTTCAGCAGGTCTAGTAGCAACTCCTAGCCGAATAGCCGGAAAAAAGGGCGGGGGACCTCAGTCCAACAGTTACAAGGAACTAAATTCTATGAACAAGCTTGGAATAGGACCTCAGCTGAGCCCAGCTGACACTTTGGCTTCCACGTTATGATACAATGAGCAGAGAACCCAGTATGCCATGCCCAGATTTATGACCTAGAAAAACTGTGAGATAATAAAAGGGTGTTGTTTTAACTGCTAAGTTTGTGGTCATTTGTTTTGGCATCAGTAGAAAACTATTACACAATCATTTACACAGATACACAGACAACATTGTTGTTTGTAATAGAATGTTAAAATGAAACTCTGTAGCAGACAAATCTACAATTATTGTTTGAGATTTCAATACCCCTCCATCGATAATGATAGAACAAGTAGATATAATAATAGAATATTTGAACAGCACTATCAACAACCTTAACCTAACTATACACTCTACCCAACAACAGCAGGATGCATATCCTTTTCAAGGGCACACGGAACTGGGTGCCTGGGTGGCTCAGTCAGTAAGTGTCTGCCTTCGGTTCAGGTCATGATCCCAGGGTCCTGGGATTGAGCCCCACATCAGGTTCCTTGCTCAGTGGGGAGTCTGCTTCTCCCTCTCCCTCTGCCGCTCCCCCTGCTTGTGCTCACTCTGTCTCTTTCTCTCTCTCTCCAATAAAAAAAATAAAAAGGGCACATGGAACCTACCAAAATAGATACTATGGGTCATAAAAAAAATCTAAATGCATTTAAAAAAATCAAAATCACACAAAGTATTTTTCTCTCATCAACATGTAATTAAATTAGAGTAACAGACTCTGGAGAATCCCTCAAATATATAGAAATATAGAAAATAAGTAACAAAGTTCTAAGTAATCCCATGGTTTAGAGGAGAATTTAAAAATGAAGTTATGAAGTATTTTAAACTAAATAAAAATTAAAACCAAAATACTAAATTTGTGCAATGCTACTAACAGTAATCAGGGGTAAGTTTAGAGAAAGAAATTTGCATATTAGAAAAAAAATGAAAGCTCTCAAATGAATGACCACGGCTTATACATAAATTAGAAAAAAAGAGCAAAAGAGTCAAATTAATGACAAAAATAGAGATAACAGTATATATAAATGAAATACAAACAGAAAAACAATAGAGACAAATCAATGAAACTAAAAGCTGGTTCCTTGAAAACACCAGTAAGTGATAAACCTAGCCACACTTCTCAAGAAAGTGGGAAGGCACAGTTTACTGTGTGAAATCACACTGTTTCTATATATAATAAAAATATATACAGGGAATATTATAGAAAATGTTAGGCGAATAAGTTAAATGACAGAATAGGGAAAAAAAACCTTAAAATACACAAACCACCAAAATTCAATAAAGAGGAAACCTATGACCCAAATAACCTTGTATGTATTAATGAAATGGACTTTATTTTTTTTTAATATTTTTATTTATTTATTTGACAGAGAGAGACACAGCGAGAGAGGGAACACAAGCAGGGGGAGTGGGAGAGGGAGAAGCAGGCTTCCCGCGGAGCAGAGAGCCTGACACGGGGCTTGATCCCAGGACCCTGGGATCATGACCTGAGCCAAAGGCAGACGCTTAATGACTGAGCCACCCAGGTGCCCCTGAAATGGACTTTAAAGCTGAAAACTTTTCCAACTAGAAAACTTCAGTCCCAGATGGCTCTACATTGAATTCTTACACATACAGGAAAAAATTATACTAATTCTTCAGAAACTTTCAAAAACTAAGGAGGAAGAATACTTCAAAATTCATTCTATGAAAAAAATTATTCTATGAGGTCAGCATGACTCTGTATCAAAATAAGAATGAGATATTATAAGAAAGGAGAACTACAGACCATGTCTTTGAAATATGCAAAATTATAAATAAAATTTTAAGAAATTGAATCAACAATATATGAAAAGAATAATACATTATGATCGATGATATTTTACCTAAAATGCATTACTGGTTTAATATTCAAATAATCAATGTAGCTCACATTAAAAAATACTCAAAGGAAAAAAACATGATTTCAGTAGACAGAAAAAACATTTGACCAAATCTAACCAACTTTCTTAATAAAATCTCTAAGCAAACTAGGAATAGGACTTGACAAAGGACATCTACAAAAACCTCACAGCTAACATATTTAATGTTGAAAACAGAATGTGTTCCCACTAAGATCATTAACATGAATAGTGTCCATTTTCATGACTTGTATTCAACATTACAGTGGAGTCCTAGCCAGTGGAATAAGGCAGTAAAAAATGAATGAATGAATGAATGAATGAATGCTTAGTGACATCAGCAAGATGCCAGACTAGGAAGTCATGCTCCTCTGCCCCACAAAAACAAAAGCAATGAATAAACAACTATAAACTGATTGAAAATAAGTCTGGGAAAACTCTGAACTGCAATGAAGCAGGAGAAACTGGATCACAAAACCTGAGGATGGTCACATAGAAAAGATAGGAAGAAATTTACCTACATCCCCCCATCCTTTAGTCTGGAGCACCTTGGAGCCAAGAGGAGCCCCCTGGAGAGAGTTCACCCTATGGAGGACAGAAAAGCAAGAGGACCTTAGCAATCCTCATCACTACCATGGACATATATAGCTTCTTCTACCAAGGAAGTCCCCAGTATTCTCTAATGCTGAACCCAGCTGATAAAGCTGCCTGGAGTCCACACCACTTTATTCCCCCCCCACCCCCCGCCCCTTCCCAGGGCTATAGATATTGCTCCACTGAGATCTGCCCCAGAGGACTGAGTTGTGGTTGTGCTCTTCTCTCCAAGATCGGGATGCCACAGTGCTTCCCCCCCTATGGGGCAGGGGTTGCCCCCGTTTTTTTTTTGGGGGGGGGGGGGGAGGGGGGTTGTTGCTTTTTTAAAGATTTTATTTGTTTATTTGAGAGACAGAAACAGCATTAGTGGGGAGGGGTACATGTTGGGGAGAGGAAGAGGCAGAGGGAGAAGCAGACACTGAGTAGGGAGTTCAATGCGGGGCTCCATCCCAGGACCCACGAGATCATGACCTGAGCCGAAGGCAGCCACTTAACCAACTGGGCCACCCAGGCACCCTGAGGAGCTGCCACTGTTGATGCACACTGTCCCCTGGTTCCCAAGTCATGACTTTGACCCCCATTACTGAGGCCAGGCTGCCACTGCTCAGTGCCTTGCGCTGTAGGGCCTGAGACACAATTGCAACCTCCCATTCCAGGGGCTGTGCTGCCATTGTGCCCCATCCCCAAGGCCCAGACTAATACTGCACCCTGTCATCCCTGGGCCCACACCTCTGCATCTCCTGCACTCCACCCCACCCCCAGGCCGGAGTCACTGTGGCAAGCTCCAGAGACCCAGACTCCAGCTCCATGGGTGATCCTCACATGACTCTACCTCAGATCCTGGAACCACCACAGCAACAATTACAAGCCAAATAACTAAATAAATTTCTAGAAACCTAGGACTTAACCAAGACTGAATCATGAAGAAATAGAAAATTTGATCAATAATAAGGAAGGAGATTGAATCAGTGATTAAAAGCTTCCCAAAAAACAAAATCCTGGGACCAGATGGCTTTACAGGTGAGCCCCACCAAACATTTAAAGAACAATTAATACCAATCCTTGTCAAACTCTTCTAAAATATTGAAGAGGAAAGAACATTTCCAAACCTATGCTAAAGGCCAGGATTGCTCTGATACCACAGTCAGATAAGGACAGTTCAAGGAAAGAAAATCACAGACCAGTATCTCTGATGACCACAGATGCAAAAATTCTCAACAAAATAGTAGCATACTGAATTCAACAGCATATTAAAAGGATCACAAACCCATGTTCATTATCCCTGGGATACAAGGATGATTTAATGCCCACTCATCAGTAAATGGGATATATCACACTAACAGAATGAAAGATCCAAATATGATCTCAAAAGATGGTGTAAAAGCATTTAACAAAATATACCTTTTCATGAGAAAGACTCAACAAATTAGGTATAGAAGGAAAGCACTTCAACATAACAAAAGTGACATAAGCTCACAGCTTAAAAAAAAAAAAAAAAGCATACTAACAGTAAAAGCTAAGAGATTTTTCGGGAATAAGACAAGGAATGACCACTCTTGCCACTTCTATTCAACACAGTATGGAATGTATTAGCCAGAGCAATTAGTCAAAGAAAAAGAAATAAAAAGTATCCAAATGGGAAAGAAATAAGTAAAATTGTCTATTTGCAGATGACATAATCTTACATATAGAAAATATGAGAAGACTCTACCAAGGGGTGCCTGGGTGGCTCAGTCGTTAAGCGTCTGCCTTCGGCTCAGGTCCTGATCCCAGGGTCCTGGGATCGAGCCCCACATCGGGCTCCCTGCTCAGCGGGAAGCCTGCTTCTCCCTCTCCCACTCCCCCTGCTTGTGTTCCCTCTTTCGCTGTGTCTCTCTCTGTCAAATAAATAAATAAAATCTTTAAAAAAAATTAAAGAAAGAAAGAAAGAAAGAAAGAAAGAAAGAAGACTCTACCAAAAGAAAAGCTATTAAAATAAGTGAATTCAGTAAAGTTGCAGGATACTAAAATCAACAAACGATTATCAGTTATGTTTCTGTACATTAACAAACTATCTGAAAAAGAAATTAAGTATTCTCATTTACAGTAGCATCAAAAATTGAGGAATAAACTTAACCAAATAGCTGAAAAACCTATACACTGAAAACTGTAAGAATGAAGCATGCAAAAGAATGAAGTTGGACCCTTACCTAACATCACAGAAAAAAATTAGCTCAAAATGGATCAAAGATCGATACATAAAAGCCAAAACTATAAAACTCTTAGAATAAAATGTAGGGGGAAGTTTCATGGCATTGTGTTGGCAATCATTTCTTGGACGTGACACCAAAGTCAGCAAAAGAAAAAACAGACAAATTGATTTATCAAAATTAAGAAGCTGTGTGCAAAGGATACTATTAACAGGATAGAATGGGAGAAAATACTTGTAAATAGTTTTACAACTAATTCAATAGCAAAGAAAACCCAACAACTCAAACCAAAGGACTTAAATAGACATTTCTCCAAAGATATAGAAATCACAGATAAGCATATAAAAACATGCCCCACACTAGTCATTAGGGAAATGCATATCAAACCACAATAACACTTCGGTTCTTAAAATCTACCTGGGATCTGTTTTAATCATGTATGATAAGATACCTAGACATGGAAATGATGGTCATGAAGAACTTTATACTCAAAGATTTCTAGAAACAGGAAGTATGGCACCCCATTCAGAATGACATGGAGAAGGATGGAGGTGAGTCAGAAGGCAGAAGAAGAGAGGAGAGAGGGAGAGAGCATGGCCCAGAGTCTTTATTGGGGTTTTCCTGGGGGAGGAATGGACAAGGTAGTATAGGTTTACTAAGTTTGAGATTGGACAGTTTGAATGATTTCAACAGGCTTTAGACTATAGACATGGTCCCTATTTGTCCAGTACCTGGCCCTCAGGTGATTTATAGCAGAAAGAATACTGGCTTGCTTATAGCAGAAAGAATAAAGGGAAATGTTGGGGATGTAGGCTCTGGATTGGTTGGTTTATATATCAAAAGTGCACTCACAGGAGAGTCACTACTCTAACCTAGAACTAGCTAGCCCTAGGAGATGCAATCTCTCCAGGCTCAAATGTCAAATACCAAAGCATCAAGAATATACAAAAATATACTCATTCCAACTTCACATGCATTAAGATAGCTGTTGTCCAAAAAACAGAATAGTGTTGGCTAGGATCTGAAAAAATTGGGACACTTGGGAATTCTAAAACTGTACAACTCAGGGGCGCCTGGGTGGCTCAGTTGGTTAAGCGTCTGCCTTCGGCTCAGATCATGATCCCAGGACGCTGGGATCGAGCTCCGCATTGGGCTCCTTGCACAGTAGGGAGTCTGTTTCTCCCTCTGCCTCTGACTACTGCTCCCCCTGCTGGTGCTCTCTATGTCAAATAAATAAATAAAATCTTAAAAAAAAAAAAAAAAACAGTACAACTCAGCTGCTATAGAAAGCAGTATGGAAGTTCCTCAATAAATCAAACAATCAATATATATGGATCAATAATTCCACTTCTGGACACACACACACACGAATTGAAAGCAGAAACCCAAACAGATATTTATAAACCCACATTCACAGCAGAATAATTCACAAGAGCCAAAAGATGGAAATGACCTAAATGTCAATTGACACATGAATGGATAAACATAATATATATACACAATAGGTTATTCAGCCTTAAAAAAAGAATAAAGTTCCCACACGTGCTACAACATGGATGACCTTGAAGACATCATGCTGAGTGAAATAAGCCAGACACAAAAGGATTAATACCGGTATGATTTCACTTATATGAATTACGTATTCAAATTCATAGAGACAGAAAGTAGGATGGTGGCTGCCAGGGGCTAGAGAGAGGGGAAAATGGGGAGTTATTATTTAATGGGTACAAAGTTTCACTATAGTATAAAAATAAGTTCTGAAGATGGATAGTGGTTATTGTTGCACAACATCAATGTACTTAATGTGACAAAATGTACACTTAAAACAGTAACTGTTATATATGTTTTACCAAAATAAACTTAATCAGTTTGTCTCCATAAGTCATGCTCTTCACCATTTTGTTGTAATAAGGTATATTTTAACCAATATGTGCATGTATGATATAGAGATGTACAGATTAACTTATTTAGAGCAAGAGCATTCAATTATGATTGTCTTGTAACATTTCACAAAGCAACCTTTAATAAGAATCAAGCCAAGATATAGTGTGTATGTACGTATGAAAAAATTATAATCCATCAATCTTCTCAATTAAAAACAGAAACTTTGTTCGTTAGTCTACCTCCATCTTCTATTTTCATTTATATTCTTCTCCTTCTTCCTTTTCCATTTTCCACATGATCTATAGTTCAGGCTCTGCTGTGAGCATGCCAAGCAGAAAAAGGGAGATATTGACATCTCCATGGACCAAAAGGTTTTAAAATCTCCAATAACTACACCAACCATTTCTGTTGCAAAGACACCCACAGAGAAAAACAGAGGAGCAGAGCAGAGGAGCATCATTCCATAGAGAGGGCATGACTTCCAGAAATTACTAATCCAAAAGCAAATGAATACAGCTTATAGAAAGAGCTAGCCTGCAAGCAGAACTCCGATATCTCTAATGTCATTTTGACCAAGGACCATAGACTTATGAGAAAAAGGCGATTTTTCTCCTCATAATTTTGGTATTAGGCAAGTACTTTAGTCAAAGTAGTAGGCATCAGAATTAGTGGTTAACTAAAGGAACAGACAAGGACAACCTTCCAGACAAAAAAGCACAAACCATGCTGAATAGGCTAGGTTAAAAAAAAAAAAAAAAAATTAATGCCATTGTCACATCACACAGTGAAAGGAAAGAAACTGTTTTTTTTTTCAAGGACTTCTGCCACATGCACTAATGTCACTTGTGATTTTTTTTAATAATATGTTAACTTGCTTAGGCTACAGTCCCCAGGTATCTATTTAAACACTAGTCTGGCTGTTGCTATGAAGGGATATGGGGGATTAACTCAAGTCCCTAATCAGTTGACTTGAATAAGGGAAATTCTACTGGATAACCTGTGTATGCTTTACTGAATCAGTTAAAAGACCTAAAAAAAAAAAAACAGGGATAAGGATTCCCCCCCCAAAAAAGTGAAAAATTCTGCTTGTTGACAACAGTTTCAGCCCATGCCCATGTAGTTCCATCCTGCTCATGATCTTCCCTTCCGGACTGCCTGTCCTACAGATTCCAAACATGCTTATTCAACTCACACAACTGCATAAATCAGTTCCTCGTAACCCATTTCTCTAGGTAGCTATACAGAGAATCCTGACTGCCTACCACCCTATGACAAGATTTGGACTTTGAAACCATTACCATCTCCCAAATCCAAAGGCTGCCTATAAGCAAAATAGAATCCTCCCCAAAACAATTTTCTCCTGCTCCCCACTTCCAAACCAATGTCTCCCATAGGTATGTGTAAACCTATATGCTAGCTCTAAGAGAAGCTGGGAACTCAGTTCTGATTTCTACTTTGGAAAGACAGAACTCCTCGCAAGAAAAGTTTCACAAACACAGAAAGGCTATTCAAAAGGTAGACGGCAGTCTGAATACAATCATTACTCCCCAAATTTCTGGCTTCTTAAAGCTTCTCAAAGAAAGGATTCACTCTTTGACTTATTAATCCTAATCAGTAATTTTATAGTAAGCTTTACATAATTGAGATCATACTGGCTTTTGTTATACAAACACATGTGATGACTATTTTCTAGGTTAATAAACATAGGTCTGTGTGTCAGTCAGAATGGTCTAGATTATTCAGCTGTAACAAATAACCTCCAGATCTCAGTGGCTTAATACAAAAAAACTTAATTTTTTGTTCATGGTACAGGCTTATGTGGTTGGGCAGGGGGCTTTTTCAGTGTAGTCACTCAGGAACCCAAAATGATGAATAGTTTTCCATGAAACATACTCCATAACTGCCAAGGTATAAAAAGGAAACTTGGCATATTGTACATTCTATCTTAAAACTTTTTTTTTTTTTAAAGATTTTATTTATTTGACAGAGAGAGACAGAGCAAAAGGGGGAACACAAGCAGGGGGAGTGGGAGAGGGAGAAGCAGGCTTCCCGCGGAGCAGGGAGCCCGATGCGGGACTCGATCCCACAACCCTGGGATCATGACCTGAGCCAAAGGCAGATGCTTAACTACTGAGCCACCCAGGCGCCCCTCTACCTTAAAACTTCTGCAAGAGGTGACACAGGTTGCCTCTGCTTACGTTTTGTCAAATTAACGCAGCTATACTAAATTCTAAAGATTCTGGCAAGTGTAATCCTACCATATTTTTTAAAGAAGTTGAAAGGGGAACCTTCTTACACTGTTGGTAGGAATGCAAGCTGGTGCAGCCACTTGAAAACCGTATGGAGGTTCCTCAAAAAGTTGATAATAGAGCTACCCTATAACCCAGCAATTGCGCTACTAGGAATTTGCCCCAAAGATACAAATGTAGTGAGCCAAAGGGGCACCTGCACCCCGATGTTTATAGCAGCAATGTCCATAATAGCCAAACTATAGAAAGAGCCCAGATGAATGGATAAAGAAGATGTGGTGTGTATGTGTGTGTCTGTATGTACATATATATATATACACACACACACACACAATGGAAAGTATTCCATCAAAAAAATTACATCTTGCCATTTGCAATGACATGGATAGAACTAGAGGCTATTATGCTAAGTGAAATAAGTCAATCAGAGAAACGATCATATGATCTCATGTGTGGAATTTAAGAAACAAAACAGGATCATAGGGGAAGGGAGGAAAAAATAAAACGATGAAATCAGAGAGGAAGACAAACCATAAGAGACTCTTAATCGTAGAAAATGAATGGAGGGTTGCTGGAGGGGAAAGGGTGGAGGGATAGGGTTACTGGGTGATAGACATTAAGGAGGGCACGTGATGTAATGAACACTGGGTATTATATAAGACTGATGAATCGCTGAACTCTACCTCTGAAACTAGTAATACACTATATGTTAATTAACTGAATTTAAATTTAAAAACTCAAAAAATAAACTGCAAAAAAAATCAAAAAAATAAAGAGGCAGAATATTTGTTAACCTTGACTAAAGTTTTAAACACCTGTAAAAGAAGAGATATGTTCTAAAAGTATGCTATATAGCCTCCCCATCTGGGCTAAATAGCGAATTCTGAGGCAATGTTAGGATTTCTAGGATGAGAAAAAAGAAGGAAGAAAAAAGCATCTATATGTGCTCTCCTTCTTAGGGTAGAACACAGGTCAGTAAGGAAAGGAACCCACCGAATATATCAACTCCTACAGAGTTATTAGGAGAACCTGAAAACATCAGGAAAAGGATGAATGGACCCAAATTATAGGTGCATCCTTAAGGAGAGGGCACTTCTCTAAAAGAAGTTCCATGTACTCCCTGGTGTCTTATCAAACGTGGAAAAATTAGCATTTGCAAAGAGTTAAGTCCAAAGATCTTCTGTTTCCTCGTGGTCTTCAGGAGGCATCTAGAAAGCCCAGAAATTCCCCCTTGTGCCTCAGAGAAGAGGGAACAGGTATGTGGCAATGGCTTGAGTATGTGATAAAGAAGCCATACTGTATCTTACAGCAGAGGCAAAAGATTTGACCCAGTCAGCAGTAGGGGCCTGAAAAACAATTCAGAAGGCAAGGCAGGACTTGTTGCACCTCAGCAGGACTAGTTCAATACCAGAAAAGATAAAACCACTGATGATTTGAGGACAGCTGTCTCCAATGGTTCCACCAATACTCCACAAAACTCTTCCCTTCATACACCATTTGAGGAGGTTGGACAACAAAAGAGATTAAATCATGCAAAACTGAGGGTTTAAATGAGAAGTGAGAGTTGGCAACTTGCAGGATGAGCCTCCAGGAGGAATATTAAAAATTAATTAGGTTACAGGAATAAAAATTTTATTTATACAACTCAGTATAATTTTGTATAAATGTGAGATCCAATAACAAATACCTACATACCTTTAAGTATTGTGTTGGAGTCTATTTGCATGGAAGAGTGGACCATTTATGAAAGTTCAAAATAAGTATTCAAGAAATGAATATCCTTCAGGTATTCTTTAGAAACTGTACTCTATAGCAACTATAGATAAAATGATTCAAGAAACTTCTCAAAGATCATTTGTTTTTAAACAAGTGTTGGCGAGGATATGGAGGAAAAAGAACCCTTATTCACCTTTGGTGGGAATGCAAACTGGTGTAGCCACAGTATGGAGGTTCCTCAAAATATTAAAAGTAGAATTACCATATGATCCAATAATTCTACTACTGGGTATTTACCCAAACAATCTGAAAACACTAATTTGAAAAGATACACAGACTCCTATGTTTATTGCAGCAGTCAATTTACAGCCAAATTTTTTTACAACAGTCAAACTACAGAAGCATCCCAACTGTCCACCAATAGATAAAAGGATAAAGATGTGGTGTATATGTATATAATGGAATATTACTCAGTCATAAAAAAGAATAAAATCTTGCCATTTGCAACAACACGGATGGATCTAGAGAGTACAACGCTAAATTAAATAAGTCAAAGACAAATGCAATGATTTCACTCCTACATGGAATTTAAGAAATTTAAGAAACAAAAAAAAAGAAAAAGAAAAAAAAAGGCAAACCAAAAAAAGACTCTTAACAATAGAAAACAAACTGATAGTTACCAGAGGGGAGGTAGGTGGGTGGATGGGTGAAATAGGTGATGGGGATTAAGAGTAAACTTATTGTGATGAGCACTGAGTAATGTACAGAATTTATGAATCACTATGTTGTACACCTGAAACTAATATAACACTATGTTAACTATACTGGAATTGAGAATTTTTTTAAAGAAATTCAAAAAAAGAATAATCATTTGTTTTTATTTCCCTAAAAGTGGAGAGAATTCTATAATGAAATCCTGTATGCTTATCATCCATATTCAATAATTATCAGTATTTTACCATTCTTGCCTAATTTATTCTCTTTCACTCCCTCAATCTTTCTCATTTTCTTTCTTTTCCTCTTTATTTTTAAGGCTGATATAACCTTGATAGGCAAATTTAAATATTATAGCACAAATAAACTTCAAACCAGTATCATTTATGGCCATTAGCACAAAAATTCCCAATAAAACATAAGCAAAGTAAATCTTGCTTTTGCATACACAGCATTTGTACATCCATATAAAAAACATTAGGAAAAGCTGGGTTTATTCTAGGAATGTGAAGATCTTTTTTCATGAAAAAAAATCTATTAATGTAATTTGATATAAGCTGATTAAAAGAAAATAATTTTCAACAGATGAGAAAAAATATTTGATGAAACCATCATCTGTTCATTAAAAAATAAATCCTTGCAATCCAAGGATAGAAAGAAACTTATTAAAACCTGATTGAGCAAATATAGGTAAATGATTGGAGTATTTACTTTAAAATCTGCAATAAGATGAAGACATTCACTGTCATGTTTTAGTATTGTACAGGAGGTCCTAAAAGGAGCCTATTAAAATGAGAAAAGGGAATTCAAAATATAAATACTGTAAATGAACAATGAGGATTTTGTTATAGATACTATAATTATTTTAACTGTCAACATAGGAAACACAAGTTGGTAGAGTTCATGGAAGAGTTCAAGAATATTACTAGGTACAAAATCTTTATAAAAAATTGCATCTCTAGGTATAGGAATAGTTGAGAACATACTTTTTAAAAAGCATTATATAAAATGTCCATAAATCTTATGCAATACAGATAAAAATTAAAACATAATATTCAAAGACATAAAAGAGGACTTTAGTAATTGAAAAATAAACCAAGTTCATGGATGGGAAAACTCAGTATGGTAAAAATGTCAGTTCTCCCAAAATAAATCTATAAATTCAATCTAATCCAATCAAAACACCAACAGCGTTTTTAAGGAAATTGCAAACTAATTTTAAAATTCATAACAAAGAGTAAAGGACCAAGAATAGTCAGGATAATTGAAGAACATGGTGGGGGTTCCAGCCTACAAAACAATTATTAAAATGAAAGTATTGTAATTAAGATATTGTAATACTGGTTTAGGAACACGATGGACATAACACACACACACAGCTCAGAAACAGAACCACAGAAGGTCAACTTGATCTATGATGGAGGTGCAGTCTAGTTAGGAAAGAATGTACTAGATCATAAATCATGTCGGGGAAACTGTTATCCACTGGAAATAAACCACATGTCTAACACACCAAATAAAAACTTCCCAGTTAGATTAAAAACCTCAATGTTGAGGGCAGAAAATGTCTTTATGACCTCAGTTTAATAAGAAGAATTTGTTTTCATAATGTACAAACCATAGAGAGGGAAATAATGAATCTAACCTCACCTTCTATTGAAAAAGTTCTGTTCATTAAAAGACATTTAAAAAGTGCAACGACACCTCATAGATTGGAAGAAAATGTATGAAGGAATACTACCCTCCGCACGTATGCATTCGTTTCCTAATACTGCCACCCCAAATTACCACAAATTTGGTGCCTTCAACAATATAAACTGGTTATCTTGTAGTTCTGTGGTCAGAAGTAGGATTCAGGTCTCACCATGCCAAAATCAAACTGTTTCTTTGCTCATTAAGGTTACTGACAGAATTCAGTTTCCTATATTTGTATGACTGAGGTCATCGTTTCCTTGCTAGCTGTCAACTCAGAGCTGTTCCTAGCTTCTAGATGCCACCCACGTTTCTTCCTCCACTTGAAAGACCACAATGGTGGGTTCAATCCCTCTCAGGCTTTGAATCTCTCCTTCCATCTCATCTCTCTACCCACCCCTGCTTCTCTCCCCTACACTTTTAAAGATTCATGTGATTACACTGATCCCACCCAGATAATCCGGGATAATCTCCCCATCTTGAGGTTTTTAACTTAATCACAGCAGCAAAATCACTCCATGTAAGATAACCTATTCACAGGTTACGGGTGTTAAGACAGACATCTTTGGGAGCCATTACTTCACCTGTGGATGTATCTATCTCTATATTTACACTTTACAAATCAATAATAGAAACGCAAATTACCAGTTAAAAATGAAGGATATGAACAAGAAATTAGAAGCAGCTCAAATAGATAATACAAAAAGGTTCTTCGTATCACTAGTAAACAATGGAAATAAACATTAAAATTGTGTATCACTATCTGATAACACCTAGTGCTGGTAAAGAAAAAAAAAAGTGAAACAGTGGAAAATCCCATATTCTACTGACAGAACATTAAAAAAACCACTTAGGAGAGCAATTTGGCAATACTGGTCAAGTTAAATATCCTTATCCCTCAGTCCGGAGAGTTCACATCTATATGAACATCCCTGAGAAACTCTCATGCACACACACACACAAAAAATTCTCATGCACAGACAAAAAGGAACATGTACAAGGACTGTCACTGTAACTGCAATAGCAAAATAAGAGAAATAAATGTCCACTGAGAATGGATATTTTGTTTCATTAACACAATGGAACATTAAAAGATACAAATGTAGTGATCTGAAGGGGTACGTGCACTCCAATATTTATAGCAGCAATGTCCACAATAGCCAAACTATGGAAAGAGCCAAGATGTCCATCAACAGATGAATGGATAAAGAAGACGTGGTCTGTGTGTGTGTGTGTGTGTGTGTATACATACATACATATACATACATATATATACATGCAATGGAATATTATGCAGCCATCAAAAAAACCCCTGAAATCTTGCCATTTGCAACAACGTGGATGGAACTAGAGGGTATTATGCTAAGCTGCTAAGTGAAATAAGTCAATCAGAGAAAGACAAGTATCATATGATCTCACTGATATGAGGAATTCTTAATCTCAGGAAACAAACTGAGGGTTGCTGGAGTGGTGGGGGGTGGGAGGGATGGGGTGGCTGAGTGATAGACACTGGGGAGGGTATGTGCTATGGTGAGCGCTGTGAATTGTGTAAGACTGTTGAATCACAGACCTGTACCTCTGAAACAAATACTACATTATATGTTAAAAAAAAAAGAAGAAAAAGAAGAAGACAGTAGGAAGGGGAAAATGAAGGGGGGAAATCGGAAGGGGAAACGAACCATGAGAGACTATGGACTCTGAGAAACAAACTGAGGGTTTAGAGGGGAGGGGGGTGGGGGGATGGGTTAGCCCACTGATGGGTATTAAGGAGGGCGTGTATTGAATGGAGCACTCAGTGTTACATGCAAACAATGAATCATGGAACACTACATAAAAAAATTAATTTATTTACATTACACAGCACTGAAAATATAAGACCCAGAAATCTACTCAACACAGAAGAATCTCAAAAGATATATGAAAAAAAATCAACCTGCAGAAGATACTCAATATAAATGCTGTATGTCTTCAAACATACAAAAAACTACATATGGTTTAGTGATACAATTATGTGTAGGAAAATTATAAAGGAAGGCATGGGAATGCTTAACACCAAATTCAGGACAATAGTTTCAAGTAAAGGAGCAGAGGGGGAGTTGGAGTTTACAGAGGGACTCAGATCCATTAGTGTATTTTTTTAAATATTTTATAAAGATTTTATTTATTTGAGAGAGAGAGAGCAGCAGAGGGGAAGGGGATACAGGCTCTCTGCTGAGCAGGGAACCCAACATGGGGTTCGATCCCAGGACCCTGGGATCATGATCTGAGCCAAAGGAAGACACTTAACCAGCTGAGCCACCCAGGTGCCCCCATTACTGTATATTTTTAAAGTAAATGATAAGTACATGAATACTTTTAAAAAATATACTTTGTATATGTGAAGAATTTTATAATTTTACAAGAAAAATATCACTGGAAGAAATATGGAGAAACATCCAGAAGGGGTAAATACAGATGCTGTAAAAGTACCATGGCTACTGCAATGACCTAGATGAAAGAGGAGAACCCAAAACAACATGGTGGTAGTGGAACAGAAATGGAGGGGTGGAAGCGACAGATATTTGGGGGAATTAATCTGCATAACCAATTTAACAAATAATTTCAGTACTATAAGAAATATGTATTTCATCTTTGTTCCTGGTTCCTGGCACAGAGTTCCTATAATCCTTGTAATCTGTCACCCTTGTCAATCCAGTTCATCTTTTGTTACTCACAATAAGCCACTTTCAACCCTACTGGATTTGACCTTTAGAGATACTTAGAGGGGAGACTCTAGGGTGAGTTTAATTTTCTGGCTTGGCTGACTTTTTCTGACAATGAGCCTGCTCCACTGGCATAAAAGAGAAGCCAAATCAGCTCCCAGAAGCTGCCACTGACCACCATGTACTCCAGGAAGTTGGTGGTTATTTTCCCCAGCTCCTTCTTCCTTGTGCAGGTTAACCCTGGGGCTTGTACTTTACAGACTCCTAGAGTTTCAGATGGCGCTCCAGTTGCCCACAGTGCTAACTTCCTTGATAACACAGCCTCTACCCTGTA
Source organism: Mirounga leonina (assembly GCF_011800145.1). Classification (NCBI taxonomy): domain Eukaryota; kingdom Metazoa; phylum Chordata; class Mammalia; order Carnivora; family Phocidae; genus Mirounga; species Mirounga leonina. The sequence continues at coordinate 13,525,730 of NW_023270374.1, read as the reverse complement.
CTTTCTTCTCCATCCAATCTCACACCCTCATGCCGCTAGCATTTTTGTATCTTAACCAATTAAATGATCTGTACTCAAGCCCTTTGAGGATTGCTCCTAGAGAAACTCAAATGAAGAGAGAAAGATATCCAAATGCTGGTGGGGAGAGGGAGAATCTCGGCACAGTCTTGCCCAGATACTGCCTAGCGGAGCTACAGAAAGATGGATGAAGATTCCCAACATAACTGGCACTGGGGTGGGCTGCAGGCTCCTGTCTAGTCACCAGCATTGCACCCCAAGCCTGACAGAGTCTCCACAAGGTGTTCTCATCCATGTTGTGCAGCAACACCACCGTAGGCAGCTGGTAAGATGTGCTTAATAAAACAGAATAACACATTAGGGCGCCTGGGTGGCTCAATTGGTTAAGCGACTGCCTTCGGCCCAGGTCATGGTCCTGGAGTCCCGGGATCGAGTCCCACATCGGGCTCCCTGCTCAGCAGGGAGTCTGCTTCTCCCTCTGACCCTCCCCCCTCTCATGCTCTCTGTCTCTCATTCTCTCTCTCGCAAATAAATAAAATCTTAAAATTAAAAAAAAAAAAACAACCAGAATGACACATTAAATTTATACCTTCATTACTCTGATTAAAAGAATTACAACTGTGCAGGAAGAATCTCTCCTTGTGGAAACACTGTTAATTGACAGCTGGGAAAAACTGTGGTGATAAAGTTAATTAACTTTACCAAGTTTCTCTGGATTTTACAATACCTGTCTTTTTTAAAGGCCACCGCAAGCTATCTTGGCGCAACAAATGAAAGAGTTCTGCAATAGTAACCCAACCTTCCTATTTCACAGCAAAGTCTGAAGTGAACATATGGCACTGGAATGAACGACATTCAAGTAGTTCAAACAGCTCTCTGGGGGAAATGGCCATCACTGGTTTTCTTTCAGATAATTCTAGAGCAGTATTTTCCAGAGTATGATGCATGTACAACTTGTATCAGAACCTCCTGTGGTACTTTTGAAAATAGATAATATTGGGATCAACCCTGGATTTCCTGAATCCAAATTAATGGGCAGATGGCCCAGGACTCTGCATTTTTAGCGAGCTCACTGGGTAATTATTCCTAGAAACATTTACACTTGCCACAATAAAATTTTACTTTCATTTGGGTTAGAAAGCATCATCTTTTGAATAAGCAAATTAATGGATTTTTGGCCATTCGTACATCAATATTGATTTAAACTAAAGGATGCTTATTAGGTATTTGGTGTTATTTTTGTCAGGCAATAAGTACCACCCAAGTGCTTACTTTTATGCAGTGAAATTTTTATATTTTCTCCTATAGCCCTTCCCAGGTTACAAGGCCATATTTAAAGCTAACAGTATAAAAATAAGGATTGGGGGGAGGGAGCAAGATGGCGGAGGAGTAGGAGACCTGGATTTCGTCTGGTCTCAGGAATTCAGCTGGATAGGGATCAAACCTTTCTGAATACCTACAAACTCAATAGGAGATTGAAGAAAAGAATAGCAACAACTCTCTGAACAGAAAAGGGACCACTTTCTGGAAGGTAGGACGTGCGGAGAAGTGAATCCGAGGTGATATTCGGGAGGATAGACGGCGGGGGAGGGGCCTCCGACGGCCGCTTCTGGCAAGTGATAGAGCCGCGGAGCACAAAATCGGAACTTTTAAAAGTCTGCTCTGCTGAGGGACGTCATTCCGGTGGCTAAGCGGGGGGTGGAACCCTCGGGGTCACAGAAAGACCGGGGGTGCCTGAGTGCCGCAGAGCTCCCAGGTATCAGAGCGGGGAAGCCGGCTACAGAGATGGAGCCAAGGAGTGGGCTCTCAGCTCGGGGTTGCCATAAACCGCGATCCGCGGCAGAGTCGGGCCACTGCTCTTCCAGCAGGGACCCAACAAGCGGCAGATCCGGGGAGACTCACCTTCCTCTCCCAGGAGGAGCGGCGCAGGAGCGCACCGCAGGGATCTGCTGGGTTTGGAGACTCCACCCGGGTCGGGTGCCAGAGACAGAAACGCGCGGTCACAGGCCGGGTGAGCACGGAGTGCGGCCGGAGACCGGGGAGACGGGAGTGACTGCTTTTCTCTGGGGGCGCACTGAGGAGCGGGGCCCCGAGTTCTCGGCTCCTCCGGGGTGGAGATTGGGAGGCCGCCATTTTCACTCTCGGCCTCCAAAGCTGTACGGAAAGCTCGCAGGGAACAAAAGCTCCCGAGAGCAAACCCGAGCAGATTACTGAGCCCAGACCAGGCAAGGGCGGGGCAATTCTGCCTCCAGCAAAGACATTTGGGAACCACGGCAAAAGGCCCCTCCCCCAGAAGATCAGCAAGAACAGCCAGCCAAGACCAAGTTTACCCATCAATGAGAACGGCAGAACTCCAGCGCTAGGGGAACACTGCACATAGAATCCATGGCTTTTTTACCATGATTCTGTAGTCTTTCAAAGTTTTTTTTTTAATTTTTCTTTTTCCCTTTTTCAACCAACATCTTATCAATCCCTTTTTTAAAAAACATTTTTATTTTTCATTTTTAGACTCATTCTAACCCTTCATAGTAGTTACCCATATTTTTGGCATATATATATAAGTTATCTCCTTAAAATTTTGAGATAGTTGCTTCTAACAGATCAAAATATACCCTAAATCTCTAGTGTATGGTTTTGTTCTACTCCCCTGCCTGATCACATTCTCTCTTTTTTTTTTCTTTTTTTTTTTAAATCCTCTTCTTTTTTCAAAAAACTTATCAATTCCTTTTATAAAATTTTTTATAATTTTAATCTTTACAGTCATATTCCATCCCTTCATCATATCAACCCTTATTTTTGTACATATATAAGTTTTCTTTCATTAAAATTTTGGGAGGCACTTTCTTCCAAGACACCAAAATACACCCAAAATCTAGTGTGTGGCACTGATCTATGTACCAGCCTGATCATATTTGATCATAATGATTTTTTGTTTTGTTCTGTTTTTGTTTTTATCTTTATCTTTTTTTTTTTTCTTTTTTCTTTCTCTTCCCTTCTTTTCCCCCTGCTTCAGGTCTTTTCTAATTTGTTTAGAGTCTATTTTCTGGGGATGTTGTTACCCTGTTAGCATTTTGTTCTCTCATTAATCTATTCTCCTCCGGACAAAATGACAAAATGGAAAAAAACACCTCAACAAAAAGAACAAGAGGTAGTACCGACTGCCAGGGACCTACTCAATACGGACATTAGTACGATGTCAGATCTAGAGTTCAGAATCATCACTTTAAAGATACTAGCTGGGCTTGAAAAAAGCATGGAAGTTATTAGAGAAATTCTCACCAAAATACTAGCCAAATGGATCCAACAGTACATTAAAAGGATTATTCACCACGACCAAGTGAGATTCATCCCTGGGCTGCAAGGTTGGTTCAACATCCACAAATCAATCAACGTGATGTAACACATTAAAAAAAGAAAGAACAAGAATCATATGATCATCTCAATAGATGCAGAAAAAGCATTTGACAAAGTACAGCATCCTTTCTTGATCAAAACTCTTCAGAGTATAGGGATAGAGGGTACATACCTCAATATCATAAAAGCCATCTATGAAAAACCCACAGCGAATATCATTCTCAATGGGGAAAAACTGAGAGCTTTCCCCCTAAGGTCAGGAACATGGCAGGGATGTCCACTATCACCACTGCTATTCAACATAGTATTAGAAGTCCTAGCCACAGCAATCAGACAACAAAAAGAAATCAAAGGCATCCAAATCATCAAAGAAGAAGTCAAACTCTCACTGTTTGCAAATGATATGATACTTTATGTGGAAACCCAAAAGACTCCACCCCAAAACTGCTAGAACTCATACAGGAATTCAGTAAAGCCGCAGGATATAAAATCAATGCACAGAAGTCAGTGGCATTCCTATACACCAACAACAAGACAGAAGAAAGAGCAATGAAGGAGTCCATCCCATTTACAATTGCACCCAAAACCATAAGATACCTAGGAATAAATCTAACCAAAGAGGCAAAGGATCTATACTCAGAAAACTATACAATACTCATGAAAGAAACTGAAGAATACACAAAGAAATGGAAAAACGTTCCATGCTCATGGATTGGAAGAACAAATATTGTGAAGATGTCAATGTTACCTAGAGCAATCTACACATTCAATGCAATCCCCCTCAAAATACCATCCACTTTTTTCAAAGAAATGGAACAAATAATCCTAAAATTTGTATGGAACCAGAAAAGACCCGCATAGCCAGAGGAATGTTGAAAAAGAAAAGCAAAGCTGGTGGCATCACAATTCCTGACTTCAAGCTCTATTACAAAGCTGTCATCATCATGACAGTATGGTACTGGCACCAAAACAGACACATAGATCAATGGAACAGAATAGAGAGCCCAGAAATGGACCCTCAACTCTATGGTCAACTAATCTTCGACAAAGCAGGAAAGAATGTCCCATGGAAAAAAGACGGTCTCTTCAACAAATGGTGTTGGGAAAATTGGACAATCACATGCAGAAGAAGGAAACTGGACCATTTCCTTACACCACACACAAAAACAGACTCCAAATGGTTGAAAGACCTCAATGTGAGACAGGAGTCCCTCAAAATCCTAAAGGAGAACACAGGCAGCAACCTCTTCGACCTCAGCTGCAGCAACTTCTTCCTAGAAACATCGCCAAAAGCAAGGAAGCAAGGGCAAAAAATGAACTACTGGGACTTCATCAAGATAAAACGTTTTGCAAAGCAAAGGAAATGGTCAACAAAACCAAAAGACAACCGACAGAATGGGAGAAGATATTTGCAAATGACATATCAGATAAAGGGCTAGTATCCAAAATCTATAAAGAACTCATCAAACTCAACACCCAAAGAACAAAGAATCCAATCAAGAAATGGGCAGAAGACATGAACAGACATTTTTCCAAAGACGACATCCAAATGGCCAACAGACACATGAAAAAGTGCTCAACATCGCTGGGCATCAGGGAAATCCAAATCAAAACCTCAGATACCACCTCACACCAGTCAGAATGGCTAAAATTAACAAGTCAGGAAATGACAGATGTTGGTGGGGATGCAGAAAAAGGGGAACCCTCCTACACTGTTGGTGGGAATGCAAGCTGGTGCAGCCACTCTGGAAAACAGTATGGAGGTTCCTCAAAAAGTTGAAAATACAGCTACCATATGATCCAGCAATTGCACTACCAGGTATTTACCCCAAAGATACAAATGTAGGGATCTGAAGGGGTATGTGTACCCCGATGTTTATAGCAGCAATGTCCACAATAGCCAAACTATGGAAAGAGCCAAGATGTCCATCGACAGATGAATGGATAAACAAGATGTGTATATATATACAATGGAATATTATGCAGCCATCAAAAGGAATGAGATCTTGCCATTTGCAATGACGTGGATGGAACTGGAGGGTATTATGCTGAGCGAAATAAGTCAAACAGAGAAAGACATGTATCATATGACCTCACTGATATGAGGAATTCTTAATCTCAGGAAACAAACTGAGGGTTGTTGGAGTGGGGGGTGGGGTGGGAGGGATGGGGTGGCTGGGTGATAGACACTGGGGAGGGTATGTGCTCTGGTAAGCGCTGTGAATTGTGCAAGACTGTTGAATCTCAGATCTGTATCTCTGAAACAAGTAATGCAATATTTGTTAGAAAAAAAAAAAAAGAAGATAGCAGGAGGGGAAGAATGAAGGGGGGGAAATCAGAGGGGGAAACAAACCATGAAAGACAATGGACTCTGAAAAACAAACTGAGGGTTCTAGAGGGAAGGGGGGTGGGAGGATGGGTTAGCCTGGTGATGGGTATTGGGGAGGGCACATTCTGCATGGAGCACTGGGTATTATGCACAAACAATGAATCATGGAACACTACATCAAAAACTAATGATGTAATGTATGGTGATTAACATAACAATAAAAAATTTTAAAAATAAGGATTCCAGCTTCTCTCAGCATAAAAATTGCACAGCTTCATATTTTAAAAATGCATGCAAAGTTTAGACACGAAGATTAAAATACACTCATACACTATAAATACACAAAATTTTAACTAAAATACACTATAGTATCATTCAAAGGAGTTAAGGTGAACAGCATGGACAAACAGCAACAACACGCTGTCAGTACCTTTGCCTGATAACAGGGAACATCTGACCTTTGTCCAACATAGTCTATCGAGGAGTTTGTGACCATTTTCATTTTAATTCAGATGAACATAAAGAGAACTGACCTTCTGACCATCTTGGCTTTATTTTCTGAGAAGCATGTTTTTGTGACAACCAGGCAGGGAATATACTATTAAACATTTATGTCTGCTTTCAACTTCGCCATCATATATTTTGGCACCTCTATGTTAGACTACCTGTGCTGATGGTACAGAGGCAACAGCACAAAGCATGACAGGAGTAGAAGCTCTCGTCAAAACACTGCTGAAACATACTCATGTGAGGGGAGTGCTAACTTTTGATGCCAACAGCTGTCAAAAGTGTTGGATGATAGCACCAATGTTGTCATTTTTATAACAAGGTGGCCTTCCAGTTAGATTTTTGTGAGTTCCCTGAAACAACACAAATGATGATACCCAAATTTTATCATAACCCACAGGCATTATTAGGCAGCCCTAAGGTGAAGGGTTCGTAAGATTTCTGTTGAAATAATATATCCTGTATATCTTTATCCATGAACTATGAATAGAGCCTAAGAAGGCATCACCTTGTATGTGCACATGGGTGCTCTGTTTCTTGTAGTAAGTTTACCTGGATGACCTACTCTATACAATGAGTCAGATGAGGTGGAGCCTCACGTTGCCAAGATAACTTAATGGATGTGGGTGAGAGGAGGAGCCATGCCAGATGAACGGTGGGAATAAGGAAGTTGTGGAAAGGAGGAAGAGAATGAATCCCAGGGTCCCCCACTTTATTGATTCTTCTTTGACCTGGAGCTGGACACTGGCTGCCGCAGGTGGAAGGACACTTAAGAGCAAAATGAAGGCAATTCCTTTGAAGTCGACCACTGCACTTGACTCCACATAAACAGGGATCAGTTGGATAGGGTCAATGATTCCTGAAGTATAAAGAGATTCCTTTAACTAACTGTACCTCCAGTTAACATGGCTGCCCACTTTGCTGGATTTTTCTTTTTCCTAAGCTGCATGACCTCTATCATGCCTTAAAGAAAATCATCTGGCATAGGTAACACTTCATAGGACGTCAGAAAAAAACACTTTTCTGAAATTTTGAGTGCACTGCTGAAGAGATGAGCTCTGAATTTTTTTAAGTGAGATTGTTGAATATCTTAGATTATTATTGAAAGGCATTTTCCATTGCTCAAAATGAATGTTAAAATGAATGATATTTAAAATAATTAGATCATTAGATATTTAAAATAATTCTCTTTTGAAACAAAATGTTATTTTTATGCCATTTTCAAATTTGTGGATATGTTTGAAGTGCATTTTGATATTTCAAGATGAATTGTTAACAAACTTGTTACCATTTGCCACAATCTATTTGAGTCAGGATCTTTTTTTAACTCTATATGCAAAAAATACTTTAGAAAATGAGAGAAACTACATGATAAGGTTGATATAAGACTCCAAACACCACTTAACAAGCCCTGATTTTGCACCAGTGTTCAACCAAGATCCTTAATAATCTCCTGGTTGCAATTAATAAGTAAATCTAATGAACTAGAAATTGCAAATAAGTATGTAAGACAACACTGCTTTTATCTGTCTACTGAAGGAGCATATAAGACTTTGTTAGCATCTCACTATAAAAAGCATTTGCAAACCACAGTGGTAAGGCAGGAGGAATTTGATTAAAAAGCATGGAGCAGGGATTCAGATGACACCTGGGCTAGAGATGTGGGGCAATATGGAAGAAGGGACCCTGAGGAAGGAAGGAGGCGACAAGAGAGGACTGGAGATGAGCATAAAAAAGATGGCAAAGATAGATTTTCCTGCCAACTTTTGCCAGATAGAACCTCTGCCCAGGAGACAGACACTGTTGGTGCAATAAAATTTCAAAACAAGTGCAAAATTGGTGGTGTTGCTGTAAGAATTTTTTTTTTTATCCAGGAATCATATATGATCAGAGACTTTTTCATGGCTACAATCATACATGAAAATTGCATCCTAGACCAGATGACTCTACACCATGGATAAAAGCTGACACCTAGGAAGCCAAACTGATAAGCTTTCCAAACAGAATGGGAAATCAAAAATGGTTAATAATTTTTATCATTAAACATGCTTCAAAGAACTTCAGTGACTTTCTCTTTTAGGTTGGTTTTTTGTTTGTTTTTTGTTGTTGTTTTTTAAGATTTTATTTAGCTGAGACAGAGAGAGAGGGAGAGAGCATACGCACACAAGCAGTGAGAGTGGCAGGCAGAAGCGGACTCCCTGTTGAGCAGAGCACCTGACATGGGGCTCAATCCCAGGATCCTGGGATCATGACCAGAGCTGAGGTGCCCCACTGTCTTTCAGTTTTTGGAAAGAAAAAAAAAAAAGATGCAAAGTTAAACTTCCAGTTAAGGACACGAGTCAAATTAGGATGAGAAAAATGTACGGAACACGATTAGGGGAAAAAAATTAGTTGTAACTTCAGTGGCAATTCAGCAAAGGTAGAAAATAAATTGTGTAATCAGTAATCCAGGTGAAAGTCCCAACACACTGGGTTTTTAATACACCCGTTGTCTTCTCAGAAAAACAGTACAGTTTATTATCGAGGCCAGATTTGAAGAGGTAGCCTTGGGGGCAAAGGGCTTGCAATAGCATACGAACTCATGGGGCATTTTAGCTGCCATAAATGTCTGTCATGATTCCAGTGATAGGAAAACCATTTCCAGATGATTCAGCTACAAAAAGAACATACTATGATTAAATAAAATCAACACAAGCCAGAATCATTAAGCAAAATTGCTATCTCTGACCTGGAGTGATAGGCTGCCACATTACTGAGCTCTGTTTGGCAGTGAAACAGTAACACATATCAGAGAATTCACAAGTTAATATGACTTTCCTTGGCTATTGAGTCAAAAATGCTTTTAGTTATGCAAGCATACAAGAGCAGAAATTATCTGTCCCCCAAAGACTGTTGGGACGCACTAGCTTTCAAATTTAGATGATAATTTCAAATTCTGATTGCTCATGAACCACCACTGAAGGGGATAAACTTTTCATGTATTAGTTATTGCTACATCACAAATAACCCTAAAACTTGGCAGCTTAACACAAGTGTATTTATTATCTCACATGGTTACTAGGATTGGGAATTCAAGAACAAGTTAGCTGGGTTAGGTTGTAGTCATTTGAAGGCTTGACCAGGGCTAGAGGATTCACTTGTAAGGTGCTGGCTATTGGTGAGATGTCACAGTTTCTCTCTGATGGCCTGTTTGTGTCCTCCCAACATGGTAGCTGGATTCCCTAAGAATGAATGATCCAAGGGAGCAAGGGAGAAGCTATGGTATCTTTTATGATGTATCCTCGGAAGTCCTGCACTGCCATTTCTGCAGTATCTCACTGGTTACACTGGTCATCTTGATTCACACAAGAGGGAATTACACAGAGCATAAATAGAAAATGGGGACCACTGGGGGTCATCTTATAGGCTGGATACCACATTCCCCCAAAAGAAACAGTTGTGAACCCCACTCTTCTCCTCTCTTCTATTTTAGAAGAATAGAAAAAACCCTCAAGTTCAAAGTGTTAACCAGCTAGAGCCTTCAGTCACTCCTATTAGACCATAAGAGACTTTTGAGAATAGGAGTATTTAGGGGTAACAATTTTAGACTTGTATAAATTCTTGAAGTGCTGAGACCAAAGTTATGCCCGAGAGAATCTGTTAATAAAGCTGTGGTTGACCATAAGACAACAATGAAGCAACCCGATAAAGACAGTTGAGGGAGTGCCCCATCTCAGAGGAAATTTAGTAAGCAGCACAGACTAGTATAAAAAACAAAAACAGAGCATGGAGACAGACCCTAAAGATCATGTGTGCCCACAAGAAAAAGATTTATTTTCTGTAAAAAAAAAAAAAAGAAGAAAGAAAATTAAAGTGACTTTTATAAGTGCTTTCACATACATTTGAGAGATCTCAATCTTTTTTTTTTTTTTCCTTATTTTCCATTAAAGAGTCTTGATTTTTTGTACCATTCTTAAGGGCATAAGACATCTGGCTCCTAACCAGTGATGTGCTGGTAAATACTTAACACCTGGAACTCCGGGGGGGGTGGATCTGATTTACAGAATTTGCCAATTCCTGTAGTGGAAATATTCCTGTCATGGCTGATTTCAAGCTACCAACATGATGTCACACGTAGAGCTGGAAAGAAACACAATTCCACAATTGGCTCCAGCACATCTCTGCTTATAACACATGCCTAACACACAGAGGTCTTTTGTTCCCTTTTAGCTTTCGTCCATCTGACCTTGGCTCATGTCTTAGGTAGACATCAGCAAACTTTCCCTTAAAGAGCTAAACAGTGAATACTGTAGGTTTTGTGGGCTATACACCGTCTTTGTCCCAACTATTTAGGTCTGCTACTGTAGTGCAAAAGCAACCACAGGCAATGTGTAAATGGACAGGTATAGATATTCTCCACTAAAACTTTATTTGCACAAACTGGTAGCTGGACTGTAGGCTAGTTTTCTGACCTGTGACTGAAGGTGAACAGATGCCCTGGAAGCAGAGCCTGAGACAAGAATTCGGGTGCATGTGCTAAACTGAGGGAGGACTCTTATAAGGAAGTGGGGGAGCAAGACTAGGAATGGCAAGGAGATGAGCAAGGATGCAGTAAAATCTATGGCATGATCTCACAGAAGAGTTCTGGAGCATACCATACTATAGAGTTGTCTTGCCTTGAAGGAAAGAGGCTGGGCTTTTATATGCCCATATCAGGCAGTTGTTGGGCAGGCTCCAGAGTGGGGATTGTGGCATACCTCTGAGCTGTCTCCATGTCTGGACAAGGTAGTTCAACCAAGGACAATTGTTTGGAGGTTGCAGCTGTGGGCTGTTAGCTGCTCACAGATACTCACAAATGACTGCACCAGTGGTAAAGGGAATCAAGCCTGCTCCCAGTGGTGTCTACACAGCACAGGTTCTTTAACTTGTGTGAGAATCCCCTGGAGGGCTTGTTAAAACATCAACCGCTGGGCTTCACCTCCAGAGTTTGTTTCAGTAAGTCTGGGTTGAGACCCAAGAAGGTGCATTTCTAAGTTCCCAGGTGATGCTTATGTATGATGCTAGTCCAGGAACCACACTTTGAGAACCACTATATTACAGTATTAATCCCTTGAATGCAGAAAGCTTGGATGATCCAACAGCCTTACTATGGCTTTGTATTATGATCTGAAAGATGAGAGGGAAAGTATAAGGGAAGGAAGAAATTTTTCAATGGTTTTTATTCTCTTTGACTTCCACTTCCACTTATTCAATAAATCTTTTACCTGAGATACATTTGTAGTATACCAAATGGATTTAATACTTCACTGTCTTATTTAAAGAAAATTTAATAATTTTCTTTTTACTAGTGTCCTACTTCTGACTGCTGACACCTTCTACATTCCATGAATCACCCCACAACATCTTTAAGGTAATAAATTATCAAAAAGTGTAACTTTTAACCCGAAGCTGATCCTATCATCCAACTTGTATGATGCAGGAGCAAAAGCAAATTATCAGATTACCCCCAGGGCTTCCTGGGACAGCTGCAAGAGGTAGTTCACCTCTAACATGCACTGACAGTGGAAATTGGGAGGACAGCTGCTCTTGCCACAACTTGGTGCAGGTGGAAACAGAGCCGTTTGTGAAATCAATCAAACAACAGTGGCAGAACTGGAATGCCAAGTCTGTGCTCTAGCCAGGTTGGGCCATTTAATCCCAGCACCTTGAATTTTCTTTCCTTCAGGGAATCCACTGCTGGCAGCCTCCGGAGATCATTAGCCCTTTGAGGAGGAGAAAAATGACAGTACTCCTGACATTCTCCAACTTATAAATATGTTGTACGTTCTATCTTTGCATCTTTATTTCTCCATTTTCATTTTATAGACAGTCCATGGCTAGGTTTCTATAAGAATGGAACTACAGAATCTCAGAAGTGAAGGATTACTGGAAATATCTAGGATACTTGTGACATCTTGACACCAGAATGGCACCTCAGTTTTAAGCATGACCAAATAATTTGTTCTTAATAACAGACAGCAACATTTACAAGTAACTTTAATGACTTGGAGTGGACCTGGGTTATTTTTATGTCAATGTCCTGCACTTGCATTCTAAAATTTTCTTGAGCGAGAAAATCTTGATACAAAAGATGTTTCTGGAATTGTATCTCCCTGCCTATGCCTATAACGGAATTTCACTTGGAAATATCAACGGGCATGTAGACAAAGAACTTTTGGTACAAACTCCACAATCCAGCAGAAATACATATGGACCACAAAGTTAAATCACATATGGAATTTTAGTATTTCTAGTAATCCCACTGAAAAAAGTAAAAACAGGTGAAATTAATTTTAATATATTTATTTCATTCCCCGTATATCCAAAATATCATTTCAACACACAATATAAAAAACACTAGACATTTTAAATTTTTTTCATACTAAGGCCTGAAACCTGTTGTGTATCTTACACTTAGGGCAATGTCAATTTGTTTCAGGTGCTTATTAGCCAAATGAGGCCAGTGATGACCATAATGGATGCTCAAGTCTAGATTAATCCTTTCACTTCAATGGCAAAAAATATAATCCCAGGCCCGAAGTGACTTGCCCAAGGTCATGCAGCTGATTACAGAAGAAAAGGGGCTTTAATCTATGCCCACTCTATCCCACACCATCTCAATTATCCTGAAGAACGGACCAACTTGACTTCAGGGCAATATAGTGTGGTGATTAAGAGCATAGGCCCTGCGTGTTTGTTTTAAACAAACGTAGGTACACAAAGGTCAAAATAATTTTCTTTATTGCAAAAACACAGAAAATTGTTCTGTAAAATAGGTTCTAAAAATAATAGTATCTGATTACGAAAGAAGGTCACTTTATCTGAGGAATTTAGTAATTGTTGTTTGGGGAATTTATAAGGTGAATTTATTGTGGGTAGGTTGTGAAATGGGGTCATAGCCCCATAGTTTATTTTTAAAACTTTCCTACACTGAACCAAGCTATAGAAATCTATAATTTCACCACAGCTGGTGACATTTGTTCTTGGAATCCACAAAGTTTTTATGTGCTAAAAGTTGGGTTATTTCTCAGGGACTATGTTATTTTAGATTTATATATAGTGCCTGTTCCCTGAATAAGCTAGTCCTTTTACATATCACCAGTGCTATCCTTTGAACTCAAAGATAACCCCTTGGCTCATGGTTAGGTCAAGAACGGGGATACCTGGTGTGATTTATAGAGACCCAAAAGTCTTTTTCTACAGCATGTAATGGTCATACAATGCCTTAGGGTTATAACTGCGCCTACTGGTCTAATTCCTATTGCTCATCAGGACTATTTGTCTTAAGTAGACAACAGTTTCCCATACAAAAATAAAGTGGACTATGGTCACTACATGCCAGATTTTTCTTTCTCCCACTAGAATTTAAACACATCTCATTATAAGCTTGTATTATCTTTGTATCCACAATTCAGCTTTTTTCCTTCTTGATTCGAGTCCAATCTGCCTTGACACAGATTTTAATAACCTTTTAATATCCATTCTCCATGCTCAAAGAAATTCTTTAGTGGTATCACTGTAATGTTTTGTTTTTTTTTTTTAAAGATTTTATTTATTTATTTGACAGAGAAAGACACAGCGAGAGAGGGAACACAAACGGGGAGTGGGAGAGGGAGAAGCAGACTCCCTGCCGAGCAGGGAGCCCGATGCGGGACTTGATCCCCGGACTCCAGGATCATGACCTGAGCCGAAGGCAGTCGCTTAACCAACTGAGCCACCCAGGCGCCCACTGTAATGTTTCTTGATTGTCAATATTTTAAAGCCCAGTTGGAAATCATAGTACTATTTTTTACCAATAACTTTTTTTTTTTAAGATTTTATTTATCTACTTGACAGAGAGAGACACAGCGAGAGAGGGAACACAAGCAGGGGGAGTGGGAGAGGGAGAAGCAGGCTACCCGCCGAGCAGGGAGCCCGATGCAGGGCTCAATCCCAGGACCCTGGGATCATGACCCGAGCCGAAGGCAGACGCTTAACGACTGAGCCACCCAGGCGCCCCTACCAATAACTTTTTGATTTGGAAAAATCAATAGCTTATTTTCTTCCCAACTCATTTGAAGCAAAATAGCACAAATAAGAAACCATGAGAGACTATGGACTCTGAGAAACAAAACTGAGGGTTCTAGAGGGGAGGGGGGAGGGGGGATTGGTTAGCCCGGTGATGGGTATTAAAGAGGGCACGTTCTGCATGGAGCACTGGGTGTTATATGCAAACAATGAATCATGGAACACTACATCAAAAACTAATGATGTAATGTATGCTAATTAACATAATTTAAAAAACAATTTCACTAATGCTGGTAATTCAGGGATAGATACATTAAATACATTTTCAGTGTCATATGTGCACTTGGTGAAAAAAAAGTACTATTATGATTTGGCACTAACACTGTAGAAAAATGAATACTGGATCTAGAATCAAAGGAGTTGAATACAAGGTCTGCTCCACATTGCTGACTGTGTGACTTTGGCAAATTCCAGAATCTTTCTGAGCCTTCATTCCCTCATACATAGAACAGGGCTTAGAACTCCAGTGGGGAGGTCATTTGTTTTCCCAGCTGACCCTTCCTTAGTGACAATCTGTTCCTACCCCATGTCATCCTCACAGGACTATCAGTCACAGGTCATAACCCTGACAACAGGACAAGTGACACACTCTAATCCAATCACATCCTCTTCTCCAAATTTGAATCATGACTGGGAGTTCACAGACTGGAAAGTGAAGGAAGTGAATCACTTTAGGATTCTATGAATTCCAAATAGTTCACTGAGGGCTTACTAAGTGCCAGACACAGTTCACGTATTTCACATAAATTACCTCATTGAGTTCTCACAACTACCTGACCTATAATACCCACTTATGAGATAGGATATTGTTGTTTTAAACTGGATTCCTGCAAAAAGCAGAACCCATTGACAGAATCTGGGAGTAGTCTCTTCAAAAGGCAATCCCAGGAGGCATGTGGTATTTGCAGTAAGACAGGAAGAGAGAAAAGCCAATAAAGGTTATGTTAATGATCCAGAGTTTTCATGACGCACAATGTTAAGTGTAACCTCTCCAAGGATCCCACATCATGAGTAAAACTATTTACATGCTTTGTGTGAAGTTTTTGTATGGTTTTTTGATTATAGTGTCTTGTGGAAATCAAGAGACTATATTTTGCGGTCAACGTGGAATGAAGTATAAATGGTGAAGATGAAAACAGAAGCTCAGAAACAGAAGACAGTGTAATCTTTTTAAGACTCCTAGAAATCATGGGATGAACTTTGAGATTTCACAAGATATGGAATGGCTGGGAATATGAAATTGCAGGTTGCACTTTTTTTCCCTACATTTTTAAGATCTGGTAGACCTCAGATAACATCTAACTGAACTAAAATAAGCACAAAGTCACATCTGTCCATTTCTCCTGAATTTTCCTGATTATTATTTATTCAAGTTTGGGGCTATAGTAAGTAGAACTTCTGGGTTTGGATGGATTCTCAGTAAAATATGCTCTACCTAAAGGTCAACATTGCATATAAGTTCACCCTAAATATTAAACCACAGCTGGTACTTCTATAATTTGTATTTTCCCCCTTATGAAACCACTTAATATATAGCTTTGCCAATGGTTTGAAATCCGTCAAGTAGGAAATCTGAAATTCAAATTCTATCTTACTTCTATATTTCAGTTTGCAAGACAGATCCCAGAAAGGAAAAAAACGACTTCATTTTCTTTCCACATGGTGCTGGGGGGAAGGGGGGAAAGGTTACTCAGCGAACAGGCTGAATACATCCTGACTACATAACTTTTTCCAACAGCATCTTAAATCCAAGTTATTACTCTAAGTTGTTTATCTGGTACTTTATATTGCTTAACACTTGCTACTGACAGATTTAGGACAAAATAGAAGTCTTGCTTTGTGCTTGAATCCTTGAATAACCTAAAGATGGATAACAGTAAAGACTAAGTTGGTTCTGAGATAGTTGCAAGAAACACTGCCTTGGTAATAGGAGAAGAAGTATTCATTCTAAGGGTATGACCATGTTCTCAAATTTGGTTATCCATTGAAGGTGAACATCATTCTCATTGCTGCCAGAGAATTCACAGGCCTAGATCTAAAATCTCATTTCCTTTTCGGAAATGAAGATCAAGACTTGGTAAAGGCAAGTCAACAAGCATGAACTGAACTCTTGCTTTGTGTTCCCAATATTGGCACAATTGTGGAGTCATATGTCATCTGGGATGTCCCTAACTGTTCATAGCTAGCAAAGTTGGCTCATGTTTCCAGTCTATCCTCAATGGAATATCAAAGTCTTCCCTGAAGACATCTGAGGAGTCCAAGGATGCTTGCATTCTTAATATCCTCCCTCTGAGCTCTCAGCTGCTAAAATAAGTTGAAATCATCATCCTGGGGGGGTGGGAGGGATGGGGTGGCTGTGTGATGGACATTGAGGAGGGTATGTGCTATGATGAGTGCTGTGAATTGTGTAAGACTGATGAATTACAGACCTGTACCCCTGAAACAAATAATACATTATATGCTAATTTAAAAAATTAAAAAAAATCAAGAAAATGAAAACAAAAAAAGAAATCATCATCCTATATATTTAGCGCCCATTAACCTACATACTTCCCACCACTACCACCTCCCCGATACACACACACACACACACGCCTAACATGTGGAACTCATTCTCATCAACATTCAAGAAACAAGCATAACAAAAGCACCCAGAATGCACATCTGTGTGTAGCTACTTTTAGGATTTAGAATGAATGATAAATTGGGGGGTTTTCTTGTAGCCATGGAAAAAACTCACATGGAATATTAGGTATCACCACTCATTAAACTCTTTTACATTCTGCACTACCTGTAACTGTCGACTAGCCCTTTCACTTCATGTATTCACCCTGCTCCACACTATATTCCTGGCTCTTCTCTTCCTTTTCTCATCTATCCCCAGGCCCTTAATCACCCTAGGAATTAAAAGATTCTATCCTTCACTTGAGTATAATAGTGGCTCTTACACCTCGAGGTACATATTAAACACTAAGATGACAATTCTTAGGGCCAAAGACTGATAATTGGCTGTAGGGTAGAGCCCTGAAATCTGCATTTCCGATAAATATATTAGATTTCCCTTTTGCAACCTCTCCACAGAAAACCATTTGAACTGGTATATTTACTACCTTCCTTTCATATGCCTCTATGAGTGTTTTACACAGGTCTTTCGCAGAGAACATATAGCTAGAGCAGCGGTTCTCAAACTTTAGCATGCATCATCTAGGCTTGTTAAAGCACAGGACTTTGGGACCCATCACCAGACATTCTGATTCAGTAGGTCTGGAGTGGGTTTAAGAATCTATACTTCTAATAATTTCCCAGGTGATGCTAAGGCTGCTAGTCCAGGGAATCACACCGTAGGAACCACTCAGCTAGAGGTTTCCTTTTAAGTTTTTCTCATGTCCTACAATCTTTGTCTGAAACATTTAATCAACATTTATCCACCCTCATCTATTATGTCTACTTCTGTTATATTTGAATTTACTTCTCTTTGCATGGTTTTTTAAGATTTCATTTATTTGACAGAGAGAGAGGGAACACAAGCAGTGGGAGTGGGAGAGGGAGAAGCAGGCTTCCCACAGAGCAGAGAGCCCGATGCGGGGCTCGATCCCAGGACCCTGGGATCATGTCCTGAGCCGAAGGCAGACGCTTAACGACTGAGCCACCCAGGCGCCCCTCTTTGCATGTTTTAATGTAGGCTACCTTTCCTATGTTACTTCATCTTTCTTTAGATTGATTTTTTTCATTTTGTTTCCACTAGCTTAGAAATTATATTTTCTGCCTCTCCTTCTGTTGGTTTCCCCAGAAACTGAAAATGAGAACTTACCAAACTCAAGTTTACCAGTATCTCTGCACATCTTCAGATAATAAAAGGACATTAAACACTTATAAACCCAATCATCACCCCCCTCTTTTTTACCATGTATTATGTCTTTAAAAAAAAAAAAGACTTTTTTGGCTAATTATTCCTCCTTGCTTCATAAAATTTCTCTCTGGAATAGTTTTCCTTCTCTCTGAAATACATCATCTAGAATTACTTTAGTGAGACTCTAATGGTGATAAACTATGTTTTCACACTGAAAAAGTTCTATTTTGTTTTCATTATGAAAAATAGTTTTAGGATTTTGGGGGGGAGAAAATTCAAAATCAACTATTATTTTCTCCCGTATCACTGAAAGTATAATTTTACTATCTTCTGGCTTCCATAGTTACTGCTGTGAAGTTGGCAGTTAAAATGTTCTTTTCGGGGCACCTAGGTGGCTCAGTCGATTAGGCAGCTCCCTTCAGCCCAGGTCACGATCCCAGGGTCCTCGCCTGCTTCTCCCCTGCCTGCCACTCCCCCTCCTTGTGCTTGCTCTCTGCCTCTCTCTCTCTCCCTGTCAAATAAATAAAATCTTTAAAAATAAATTAAATAAAATGTCCTTTTCTTGGGGAGGGGGGGAAGGGTGGTGTAATCTGTCTTATTCACTAAACTTTGAAAATCTTTTCTTTAGCACAGATTTATATTATTCTGCTTCAAAATTGTTGGGCATCCTGAACCTGAAGATGTTACTTTAGTTCTAGAAAATTCTCTGGTAATATTTCTTTTTTTTTTTTTTTTTTTTTTAAAGATTTTATTTATTTTTTT
>NW_023270374.1:13440528-13506725 GCF_011800145.1 Mirounga leonina | reverse complement strand
TTTAAAGATTTTATTTATTTATTTGACAGAGAGCGAGAGCAGGAACACAAGCAGGGGGAGTGGGAGAGGGAGAAGCAGGCTCCCTACGGAGCAGGGAGCCCGACGCGGGACTCGATCCAGGGACTCCAGGATCATGACCTGAGCTGAAGGCAGTTGCTCAACCAACTGAGCCACCCAGGCGCCCCTGGTAATATTTCTTCAAATATTTCCTCTTCTCCATTATCTATGCTTCATTCTAAATATATTCTTTAAATCTACATTGCAGTTAAATATAATTTTCTCTTCAGCGGGATTTAATCTGCTATTGAACTCTAACTTCTAAAACTTCATAATCACATATGTATGTTTTTTCACATCTAGAAGTTTTCCATTTCACTAAACGTTATCAGGTATTTACAGAACTTTGTTTCTCCTTGCTCATATTTTCAATCTCACATTTAAATTGAAATGCATTAAATATCCATTTTATATTCTGAGTTGGATAATTCTAGTATCTGAAGTCTTTGCTGGTCTAATTCTCTCTTGATCCTGCTGACTTTTGCTTTGTGTTTTTTTTTTTTTTAAGATTTTTTCATTTATTTATTTGAGAGAGAGAGAATGAGAGAGAGCACATGAGAGGGGGGAGGGTCAGAGGGAGAAGCAGACTCCCTGCCGAGCAGGGAGCCCGATGCGGGACTCGATCCCGGGACTCCAGGATCATGACCTGAGCCGAAGGCAGTCGCTTAACCAACTGAGCCACCCAGGCGCCCCTGCTTTGTGTTTTAAAGTTATGGATTGTGATTTCATATACTTGAGAGGTCTTCTGGACCTTCTTTGAGACCTGGACTTGAAGGTGGGCTTCTTAGTTTACTCATAGTGTGATCCATGGACCACTAGCATCTGCTTCACCCGAGAGATTAAGAGACATACAGAGTCAAGCCCCAGGCCTGCTGCATCAGAATCTGCATTTTAATCATAACCCATGTACATGAGAATTTGAAAAGAGCTGGTCTAGGGAGGAGAACTGGATTTGTAGAGTTTTTTCTGCCAGGCACCTACAGGCATCGCCACACTTTATATGAAATTCTCAGCCAGAGGTGTTTTGTTTTGTTTTGGTGGAGCACACAAGTCATATTAATTCAAGATGCAAACTCACATGTGGGCTCAAAGACAACTTCTTTCCCTTCCACCCACAACCAGGTACAAGAGGGGCAAATTTCCTTGCAGCCCCATTAGGAAGCAGGAGGTGGGGCATGTTTTACCTTTACAGCTTAGAGACAGTTCTTTGTGATCAATTTTAAGAACAAAGGGGAACCTCCTAATACACTGCCCACTGGCTGCAACTTTATCTCCTAACTCTTGAATGCCCAGGAGGCCATGAAAACCCAGGCTCCACATCATATTGGCTCAACAGATGCTTTCTGCAAATCTCCCACCACCTCCTCCACCCTGCCTGATTCTTACCTTCACTAAGTTTTTAGCTTTCAAAGACTCTGCTTTCTTGCTACCTCGGTGATAAATTTGAACAGTTTGTTTTTAAATACTCAAGTATTTTTTGTTCTAGCAGTACAGTCACTTAGAGTAGTCTGATATACTCCAAGACACAGAAATCCAAGCCTGAAGACTTTCAGTTTCATCATTAAAGAGAACGCACACCTGGGGCCCCTGGGTAGCTCACTCGGTTAAGTATCCAGCTCTTGGTTTCAACTCAGGTCATGATCTCAGGGTTCTGGGATCAAGCCCCATATAGGGCTCTGTGCTCAGCAGGGAGTCTGCTTGAGGATTTTCTCCCTTTTCCTCTTCCTCTGTCTCCCCCCCCACACCCCACCACCACTCTCTCTAAAATAAATCTTAAAAAAAAAATAAAGGGGCACCTGGGTGGCTCAGTTGATTAAGCATCTGACTTTAGCTCAGGTCATAATCTCAGGGTCGTGGGATGAAGCCCTGCGTCAGGCTCCCCACTTGGCGAGGAGTCTGTTTGTCCCTTTCCCTCTGCTCCTCCCTGCACTCATGCTCTTTTTTTTCTCAAAATCTTTTTTTAAATTTTTAAAAAATAAAAAATAAATGGAACACATGACTAGGGCATAAATGGAAAAATCATTTATTTGATGACCAAGAGACAAAAATGGTATCATTTAATGACGTTTCTACCATACTTTTATCTGGGGTCAAATATAGTGCTTTCACATACTACTTCATTTAAATCTCACACACACACACACACACCCCGCGTTGTAGATGAGTTTTATCAAGGCCACTCATCTACAAAGAACTAGGATTTTACACACGTTCATCGGAGTCCAATGTGCACTTTCTAATCACAATTCTTGAACCATTCCACCCTAGCTTACCTTGCACCAAGTCCTCAAGCTGATGTCCCATCTACCCAATCTGCAGGACATCCTGCTTAGGACTCTCACCCTATAACTGTTGTTCCACCTTTCTACCTCCTGCTCAAGAAGTTGCAGTGGCTCCTTGATAATTCAGGGTGGTTCAAAATCCACCACACTATGTAATAATGCCAAATCTACAGCTAACGTTTCCTTGAAGTCCCAGCCAGCTCCTCCAGTCCACAAGGACTTTTTTCCTACTGACAGAGTAGACCCAATTGTAGACCCTAGCAATCCTTTATCATTTCTACATGTAAGCTTGATTTCATGACCAAACTGAAGGCTACTCTAAGATAAGAATAGTGGGTTGTTACTTTATTTTTACTGTTTTTCTCCCTTCTCCCAGAACTAAGCAGTTTATATGTCACTTAGGTATTAAATACTTATTGACTGATCACAGAGCAAACCGTATTTTTGTTCTGTTCATCTTTTGTTTTTGTTTTGCAAATAGTGGTAAGAAGCAAAGAAAGTGGAATGATTAGAATTTTAGGGTTGCAATTAATATTGAGAGAAAAAAATTCCCGGATGATGAACAGTTTTTGTCTTTAAATGTGT
The DNA here is from genome assembly GCF_011800145.1 of Mirounga leonina. NCBI lineage: Eukaryota > Metazoa > Chordata > Mammalia > Carnivora > Phocidae > Mirounga > Mirounga leonina. Next base: position 13,503,801 of record NW_023270374.1, on the reverse strand, counting down.
ATTCCAAGCACTGCTTTGGTCAATTTAGTTTAGGCAACAGGTAATTCTTAGAGATGATTAATTCCAGGTGGATCAAACCTTAATATCCTGAGGATGATTCACTTCAATTTGCTGCATCATTACTTTTAGGAGGCAGCAAATGATAGCAAACACTATACACTCTTGCACATTCTCTCCAACTTCCCTCCCAAGTTGAAAACCATTTAAAAATAATTTGAGATAAAGTTCAGTTAGCTTTGAAAATCACAAATGCTATGGAAGTGCTGACTATTAATTTAGTAAAAGCACAAGCTATGAAAGCTGAAATTTGAAGGCAATTGCACACTGCTGAAATGTTTTAATATTTAAATGAACCAGCCTCAAGAAAGTCTCTGACTTCTCCTGTTTATATATCAGGGAGAAAAGAAGTCTGAAGTGGAGAGATCTTAAATGATTTAAAAGAGAATACGGAAGTGGAAATGAGTAGGAATAATTGTTGGCTATCAGAGGAGGGTAGTTACACTCAAAGATGATCAAAATCATGATTGGGGGTTCACACATCCATCATGTTGGAGATTCCTCCTTGTGCTGGAGATTGACAGTAACTTGGGAAGTGAAATATGGGGGAAGAAGAAGGAGAAGAAGAGGAAAACTAAGAGGAAAGAAAAGGAAAAGGAGATCTTTTGACTGAGCTTAAAAATAATGCTGATGAAACTGGCATTTCTCCATTGCAAATCAGTCCAAGAAGCAATTACCTCCCAGTAAGGACTCCAAATTGAAGCTACCTTCTGATTCTGTCCTCACTAAGAGTCATCTTCAAATCCCCCTCCATTACTGGTTGGCATGTGGAGTGAGATTTTGTTCCCACTCCCACCCTATGTCAGTTGCATTCTTTTGCATCCATCACATGGCTTCCTGAGTTAAGGCTGGCATCCTATGCTCTTTCTCACCCCCATCCTCCACTTCCACCAAGACCCTCAGAACAGATCAGTCCTGCTGCCTTCCACACATTTCCTGTGTAACTTTTATCTTCAGGATTGTCCAGATACTCAACTTTTCCAATAAAGTTACATTAGGCCTTTGTCCCCATATATCAGCTGTTCTGATGACTGAGATCTATATGCTCTACTCAATGAAGATTTCCTGGAAAATGCTAAAACACTGAACTTGTTCCTTGGTGGAACTTCTTAGATAACTTTGCTGTGGTACCACTGGAAATTAGGGGCATAAATTAAATGGCCTATAATAGCAACCTATGATGTTATAGAAAAACTCCTTACAGAAGAAATAAGGAATGGTCTTCCTTCTCTTTCTGTTACTTTTAAGCATAGCATTTATACTACAGGATATTTGTAAAACTGGAAAAAAAAAAAAAGTAAACATAACTACAGCTCCTTCGCCCAACTGTATCCACATCCTGCATCCAGTCACAGTCCCTGTAAATCATGTTTACATTATATAAGAATATCGTATAATTGTAATAATTATATTACATAAATATGAATTAATGTTTATTATATTTAAGCATTTAATGTACTTAAATATATTTGTAAGATACATATTGAATTAAATATATTAAATTATTTATAGTAGGTCTACGTTATAAAATATTTTCCATTGATGTTTTTATAATGGTTTAGTATTCTGTCACATGGATATCCCATAGCCATCCTTTAAATTTAAAATTATACTTCTATTGTTTTCACTAAATTTGTCCTTATAATATTATAATAAAGACCTTTGGGCAAAAATTTGTCAGAATTTTTCTTAAATGGCACAAGGGCTATTTTCAACAGTCATTCAAATTTTATGTTTTCTAATTTCCTTACTCTAACAATTGTTAAATATGCAATTGAAAAGAAGTTTCTCCTAGTCAGGGTAATTAGGTAATCTTTGTGAGTATGGAGATCATCACATTTTAACAGAATTTTGCTTCTGGTCAGAGATTTCAAAGCCTATTTAAAGAGTAAAACAAAATGAATTACACTGCTTCTAAAACATCTGTTAAATGCCCAAATGTGTCAGGCACTGAGAACACAAGGATGGTACTAGAGAAACCAAAATGAATGAAAAATGTATGGTCTGTGAAAGTCTCTTGATCCTTCATTTGGCCCATGTGGTAGACGCACTGTAAAAATGTGCACAGTTCTTCCCCTCCTTATATTCACAACAATGCCAGTGTGATGCTAAAGCACTTTCTGTCCATCCCCTACCTCTTGAGTCTGGGCTGGCCATGTGACTTGCTTCGGTCAATGGAATGCACCATAAGTGACTATGCGCTCATTCCAGTCTGGGACTCTGGAACTTCATACACCTTGCTTGCTCCCTTGAAACCCTGCTATTGTACGAACAAGCCTGAGCTAGCCTGCCGGAGGATGACGAGAGATGAAGTGGGCTACAGACATCACCTTCGAGTGGCCAGCCCCCAGGAAGCCAGCAATTGACAACACATGCCAACTAAGGCCAGAAGAAATGCCCTCCTAAGTCCAGGATCCTGAGCTAAATGAATGTTTGGGTGGTTTGTAACACAGGAGATGCTAATTAATACAGCCCATACACCAACTGCAGCAATATGCTTGGTATCATTACAGACAAAGAGGCAAAGGAGTTGTAAGTAGTTGATTTCTCTTTCTTCCTCAGCTGCTTTTGATCTTATTGACTAATATTAGAGTTTCAAGTAGTGTTACATCCTTCAGAAAGCTTTCTACAAAAGGGTGAAAACATTCTGATAAAGAGATTAAACAAAGTTCTCTTTTTCTTTCCTTAAAACAATGTTAACTCTCCATATGTACCTTCCCTGGGCTGGGATGGAAGTGGCTGAACTGAGCTACAAATCCTCTTGTTTTGGTTTGTGGTAATGGGTGGTCATTTATGCTGCCAGGGAAGTAACTGCATAGGCAGTCTGGCCCTGAGAGGCAATACTACTTAGCCTGTGTGAATTGTCTGATGTGTCCAAGCTAACAGTATTATCCAAAGAGCTCTTTTCTGCTCTAAGCAGCAGCTTTGGATTTGCAGCCCTGGTTCAGTTAAGCCAGCATCCTTGTGTTCTCTGAGTTTCCTCTCTTGGGTAAGCCCATAAATAAAAGCCTTTCCTGAACTTCTCCGTGTTCCCACCAAAATCTAGCAGCCAATTGGACCTTTCTTCTAGACTCCTGCTTTCTGCTACATCAGTGCATCTCAAACTTTAATGTACGTAGAAATCACCTGGGGATCTTGCTAATTTGCAGATGCTGATTCAGGCCTGGGGTGGGGACCAAGAATTTGTATTTCTAACGAGTTCCCAGGTGACACTAATACTGCTGCTCCCAGTATAACATTTTGATTAAATTAGTGTATGACAAAGGAATTAATCCCTACTAACTAAAGGTTGGTTGGTGGATAACCTGAATTAGAGAGTGCCTAATCTCACTTAAAACCTTCCTGCTCTTATTCATAGTCAGGTGAGCAAATCATAGCCTTTACCCTCCAGAAGGAGACAATGGATCAGACTAGCTTTGATAGTCCCTGTGAGGGCTACTCCAATAAAGGTGTATTTCCAAGCACAGCATCTTTTATTTTTAAGAACTCACTCACCGGAAGTCACTCCTAACAGCGTGCAATGGTGGTTCCCCAGGACCTCCAAAATTTTCACTTTTCCTTGTTTCATCCCCAATTCTCCTATTTCTGGCCATCTCTTACTCCCTTATTCCAGCCTTGCATAGACCCGCCAAATTAAGAAACTGTTGACCAATGTTCCCAAATCTCCCAACTCCTATTTAGTTGTGTGAGCTCCAGGAGCCCCTACACCTACAGTGCTATGTTTGTTGGCAGATCTGCTACAGTATAGCTGACCACTTTGACACCTGATTCTCCTCAGAGCAGTTATTTCATTTTAAAAAGCAGGCACTGGGGCGCCTGGGTGGCTCAGCCGTTAGCGTCTGCCTTCGGCTCAGGTCATGATCCCAGGGTCCTGGGATCGAGCCCCGTATCGGGCTCCCTACTCAGCGGGAAGCCTGCTTCTCCCTCTCCCACTCCCCCTGCTTGTGTTCCCTCTCTCACTGTGTCTCTCTCTGTCAAATAAATAAATAAATAAAATCTTTAAAAATGAAATAAAATAAAAAAAATAAATAAAAAGCAGGCATTAATTCTCTACCAGGCCATGCATTCAACAGTGCAGACCCTCAACGCTCTAGGTGAGATCCATAGATCAGCTGCATCAACATCACCTGGGAGCTTGTTCGAAATGTAAACCTCCAGCTCCATCCCAGTGAATTAGAATCAGCCTTTTAGCAAGATTCCCAGGTGACTTTTATTAAAATGTGAAACATACTAGTGTAGAAATTTCAAAACACCTAGCTACTCTTGCAGTGTGCATTCCAGGACAACTTTTACACTATGATAGAGGAAAGACCTCGCTTCAAACTGCTTCTTCCAGTCACTAGGTGTATGATCCTTTATATCTGAGGATAGTGAGGATACAGCTACTTATAAGTGACAATGGAATGAATTAAGATACACAAACATTTTACATGGTGTCTGGCACGTTGGTGGCATAGAATAATTTGTTTTGCTTAATGAAAGATGAAAAATGTTAAAAGATACTGAATTGAAAATGCATTTAAGAATAAAATTTGACAAAAGAATTAAACATTTAGAAATATTACTTTATGACCACAGAGTAATAAATGTATAATTCTCAAGGGTTTGCTTTCTTAGCTTGGAACTAAAAGACTTTTTGTCATTCAAAAAGTATACAAATGTATACATTTGAAAATACTACCACACCTTGAATAGTGCTAGATATGGGATATCAGAGACGTTTGCTTTGCCACTGTCCCAAAATTTACATGGTTGCTTTGTGCTCACAAATATAGCCTAACATATCTTTCCAATACAGTATAGAGGTTTAAAAAGCCAAATTACTGCTGATGGCAGCAAGATGTTTGAGTAGAAGTTATTTTCAAAGCATCCAATCTCAATGGAGAGAGATTAAACAAAATCACTTGGAGTTTAAAGTTTTCTTGGAACCCCACTTATATGGCTACAGAAAGGTAGGTCCCTTTTCAAACTGAGATTGTCCTTGAGCAATATTAATTGCCCACAAAACCAGCTTTTGTGTATCTTGAAATCAACAATGAACAAACAAGCTCAGCATGATTACCCACTTCAGTGCATTAAAAAAAATCAATACAAAGATTTATACAAAGCTTTGTGTATCTCCAAAAATATCTTTATATAAATCTTTGTATTGATCTACATCTTGAAATCAATAATAAAGGGAAAAATCCCCAAATGATCACCCACTTTAATGTATCTCTAACATTTTGAATACCAGGAAAGGAATCTCATTGCTTTCAAATGCCACACCTAGAGTTCATTAAGCCATTTCATTTATTATCCCTATGTTTCCTTCTCAATACTAACAGCAGAGCTAAATATGTCCTTTCTTCTTTTTTATAATCTATTTTAATTTCAAATTGCTCTTAAGAAAATATAGCACACACGCGTGCCCGCTCTCTCTCCCTGGCAAATCTCAGGACCTCTCCCTAAAGTATCCAAGCTGCTCTTTGTAGAATCACTTTAGATTCAAACTTTAAAAATTTTCTAAAAACACATGCCACACAATCTGTTATGTTGCACCACATGAAACTGCCAATATTTGACAATTCTTGACCCAAGATATTGGTGATTTCATATGGCTCAACCTAATAGTTTCCTTAATCCACACTTTAAAGAGACACTCCACGTAGACATTTTCTATTTATTGTAATGTCCGTTAGGAAAATGTATTTTTAAATGGCCAAGAACCTAAGTTGTTTTCTCGCAATCCTTAGGTTACGTAAATTAGAAGTCCCTAATTTGCCTGGTAAGGGGACCAGTCTTGTCCTGTTCTGATTAACTTTTAGTAATTGCATCAGCAGCCAGGAAGTTGAGCACTACCTTACATTAGAAGGGGAGAAAACAAACTAGGGTGGTTTTTGTAAAAGTTTCATTTGGAAAAATTTAACAAAATGGTTTAAAAAAAATTTTCCCTTCAGGTAAGTGCTTTGACCAAAAAAAGTCTTACACATGGATCAATTATAATGGAAAAGCTTGAATAACTATTCATGTCCCTAATTCTACAACTCGAGCTTTAAAGATTGAATGATAGGGGCGCCTGGGTGGCTCAGCTGGTTAAGCGACTGCCTTCGGCTCAGGTCATGATCCTGCAGTCCCGGGATCGAGTCCCACATCGGGCTCCCTGCTCGGCGGGGAGTCTGCTTCTCCCTCTGACCTTCCCCCCCTCATGCTCTCTCTCTCATTCTCTCTCTCTCTCTCTCAAATAAATAAATAAAATCTTTAAAAAAAAATTTTTTAAAAGATTGAATGATAAAGTTATCAGAATTTTGCTCAAATAGCTGGTGTCACAGAGAACAGAATCAGTCCATCCATCCATCCTTTTATGTTTGCTGTCCAGCACTGTATGAAGTGTTGTTTTTAACGATTACACAGAGGAATGGTAAAATCCTGAACTGCCTTCAAAGCCATTAAGGAGATTTAGTCATGTTCAGCAGAGCAATAGACGTTTATGTATTTCAATTCTTCTCAATATCCTGAAGACTTGATTTTTTTTTTTTTTACAGAATGATGGTATACAGAATTAACTTTGATGTGGGATAACCAAAAGTTTATACGTACTACTGTTCTGAATAATGAAAAAATTCCTTCGAAAACAGGCTTGTAATATCCCACCTCTTTCAGATGATAAATGAAATCCTTGACTTTCAGAGCATGTGTCTATAATCCAACGACTCACAAATTGGGATGCACAATCAGAAGATAGACTCACCTGCCAGACCCAGAGGTAGCCCGTGAAGTTCCTCACCCTAATAAGATAGCGTCTATTAGCCCACTCTGCAGTGGGTAGCAAAGTTTTCTTAAACTCAGTAACCACGGTCATCACGTAAGAAAAGCCCTCCCAGAGTGTTCCTGATAGAGGCTCAATTTCCAGGTGGAAGCGATAAACAGGCAAGGCCTGACCACTTAGAAGAAACTGATCCCAAGCTTGCTACTTCACCTAAACATATTATCAGAAAAAAAACGAAACAAAAACCTGAATTTATCAAAGGTTAATCTGCTTAAAATCCAACATATCCAAACTGAACACAAAAGTAAGCAAGGAGCCTATTAACACCTATTACTCTTTCTTTACAGAGGAGTAAATCATATCCATGAAGCAGTATTCCTGGAAGAATATCTAAATATGTCAGAAAGGTAAGCGAATCTGATTTGAGAAAAGGCTGTAAGAATTTATGGGCACTTCAAATTTTCACAATGCAACAAATAATTTAAAACAATTATTAAGCAACAACCAACTACAGAAAGTGCAAACTAACACGAAGTTTGCTCAAAACTTTCAAGAAGGATATAGTTTGACACAGTACCTGGTCCAGGTGTATTCAAGGTGGGGCACGTATTTTTTCAAAGAGCGCAGTTGGAGCCCACACAGTGCACTTTGTGACTTCGGTTGTATGTGGGTCCTGATGGAGCGGCTGGGAGAGGGTGGGCTGAGCCACAGAGGACGCTCAGAGAAGCGCGGAACCAAGCCCCGGACGCCACAGCCCTGACCACTTTTCCCAGAGCAAGTCGGAGCTCGCGGTATCTGGGGAGTTCCATGCCTGGACGCAGGGAGTCCTTGGATAAAAACACGTGCGTGCACGAAGGTGCATGAGGCCCCTCCTCCCAGACGCTCCCTCAGTTCTCGACTCACACCACCTATTACGCAAACCGCAATGCACCTTTCGCCTCACCCCTCACTGGAGCCCCAGAGGCGGGGCACAGCTGTACCAGGGAGGCATTGCCTGAGTCCACAAAAGGGGAGTGGCCTGTGCATGCTCTGCAGGTAATCTAGAACCTTCCAAGAGCCTGAAGGACTGGGAGATCTCTGGGGGCCTCTGGCGGCCAACCCTGGGGCCCCAATCCAAACTTTTGTATGACTAGGCACGCAGGTTAGAACAGACATTGAAAAGAAATGCAACCTTTATAACAATTCAGCTGAATCATTTTATGTCTGTTGAATCTAGTATTAATATATTTGTACTTAAACTTTGTCTTTTTAAATCTGAGCAACTCATTGGATTCTACAAAAATACCGGTCCACGATGTATTGGAAATTTAAAAAATAATAATCAGAAACAAGAACAAAAAACAGTTCCTTCCTTACAGAAGTTCCTGTCAATCTCGTTTCCAAATAAGTCTTTCCCAAAGCTAGCCATTGCTAGATGCTTTCATCTTGTTTTTAAAGATACCAGGTGAAAAGTAATTTTATGACTGCCCCCTTGGAGTTCATATTAGTGTTTGGTGCCCTCACTATTAGGAACCCCAGGCTGGTAGCTAAGGTAAGTATGGGGCTGCACTGTGATGTACTATGGGGCCCCTTGATAGACATGAGGAGCAGGCTACTGCATGCTCCTTAATCCATTCTCCAATATTGAGAAAAATAATGCCTCTGTTCTCTGTGCCTATTTCCCCGCCCACCCCATGCCCCCTTTATGCAAGAGAAAGAAAGTGGAGTTTTCACCTGAGCTAAATTTTAACATAGTTCAGAATAATAAGCAGCCCACAGCCATCAAAAGGAATGAAATCTTGCCATTTGCAACAACGTGGATAGAACTGGAGGGTATTATGCTGAGTGAAATAAGTCAATTAGAGAAAGACATGTATCATATGACCTCACTGAGGAATTCTTAATCTCAGGAAACAAACTGAGGGTTGCTGGAGTGGTGGGGAGTGGGAGGGATGAGGTGGCTGGGTGATAGACATTGGGGAGGGTATGTGCTACGGTCAGCTCTGTGAATTGTGTAAGACTGTTGAATCACAGACCTGTACCTCTGAAACAAATAATACATTATATGTTAAAAAAAGAAGAAGAAGAAGAAGAAGAAGATAGCAGGAGGGGAAGAATGAAGGGTGGAAATCAGAGGGGGAGACGAACCATGAGAGATGATGGACTCAGAAACAAACTGACGGTTCTAGAGGGTAGGGGGGGTGGGAGAATGTGTTAGCCTGGTGATGGGTATTGGGGAGGGCACGTTCTGCATGGAGCACTGGGTGTTAAATGCAGACAATGAATCATGGAACACTACATCAAAAACTAATGATGTAATGTATGGTGATTAACATAACATAATAAAAAGGAAGCATCAGCCCACCACTGAATTCATTTTTCTTTGTTTTGTTTTTTGTTTTTTCATAACTACCACGAGGCTGGAATCACTTGCTTATCCAAAGCTCGCAAGAGGGTCCCAAACACTTGGATGAGATGCACTCCTCTGAACAGGTCAGACCAGGAGCATGGCCCCTGTGTTGGAGACAGAAAGAGTGTGTCTTGAAATTTGGCTAATTGTGATTGCTTTGTCCTTCAGTCTAGACATTAAGAGTTCTCATCACTTTACCATGAGTGGGATATTTTAAGTCAGCAGAGGTTCTAATTATGCACCGATTAACCTTAATTAAGACAGTTCTTGTGTAACAGGACACCCAGAGATTACACTACACAAACAGCTTGACAAACGCTGTCATTTAAAATCCTTTCCAAACATGTCCTAATTTCTTAATTAGGAAATCAAGTTGTGAAGACTCTATATTCACAGACGTTACTTGGGAAATTCATGTAGCAAACATGGAGTCCAGTTCCTCTTCACACTCCTGAAATGCATTGGTTACAGCTGAACATGCTGCCATGGATGGACCCATAGGGCAGCACAACAAAGAATGGTGGGTTTTTTTGCACATTTGCTTCAGGTAGAAAGTAAAATGGTATCAAATTGCTATAGTTTCATTTTTATTTTTCTTTTTTTTTAAGATTTTATTTATTTATTTGACAGAGAGAGATAGCGAGAGAGGGAACACAAGCAAGGGGACTGTGAGAGGGAGAAGCAGGCTTCCCACTGAGCAGGGAGCCCGATGCGGGGGCTCCATCCCAGGACCCTGGGATCATGACCTGAGCACAAGGCAGATGCTTAACAATGGAGCCACTCAGGAGCCTCTCTAGTTTCATTTTTCAAGGAAAGATTAGGAAATGAGAGAAGGTATTTCATGGAAATAATGAAAGGATTTAAGATTGATCCTTCTCCTGTTTGTATTAAACTGGAAGACACATACACTATAAATTTAATAGAAAATGATGACAAATTTGGTATTATAAACTATATCTTTGAGATCCTTATAGAATCTTATTTTAAAAAAATATATTTCTATTTATTTAAATCATGATTTATGCTGATCAATGGATTTCTATATTCAACTGGCACATTTCTTATATATTTTATACTTCTGTTACTTTTTAAATGGGATCTTTTCTTTCAACATATTTACTTTTATCTTCAGATATTTTTTTTATTCTTATGTTAATCCCCATACATTACATCATTAGTTTTAGATAAAGTGTTCCATGATTCATTGTTAGTGCATAACACCCAATACTGCATGCAGAATGTGCCCTCCTCAATACCCACCACCAGGCTAACCCATCCTCCCATCCCCCTCCCCTCTAGAACACTGTTGGTTTTTCAGAGTCCATCGTCTCTCATGGTTCATCTACCCCTCCGATTTCCCCCACTTCATTCTTCCCCTCCCTCTACCTTCTTCTTCTTCTTTTTTTTTTCTTAACATATATTGCATTATTTGTTTCAGAGGTACAGATCTGAGATTCAACAGTCTTGCACAATTCACAGCGCTTACCAGAGCACATACCCTCCCCAGTGTCTATCACCCAGTCCCCCCATCCCTCCCACCCCACCCCCCACTCCAGCAACCCTCAGTTTGTTTCCTGCAATTAAGAATTCCTCCTATCAGTGAGATCATATGATACATGTCTTTCTCTGTTTGACTTATTTCACTGAACATAATACCCACCAGTTCCATCCACGTCATTGCAAATGGCAAGATCTCATTCCTTTTGATGGCTGCATAATATTCCACTGTGTATATATACCGCTTCTTCTTTATCCATTCATCTATCGATGGACATCTTGGCTCTTTCCACAGTTTGGCTATTGTGGACATTGCTGCTATAAACATCGGGGTGCACATACCCTTTTGGATCCCTACTTTTGTATCTTTGGGGTAAATACCCAGTAGTGCAATTGCTGGATCATATGTTACCTCTATTTTCAACTTTTTGAGGAACCTCCATACAGTTTGCCAGAGTGCCTGCATCACCTTGCATTCCCACCAACAGTGTAGGAGGGTTCCCCTTTCTCCGCATCCCCGCCAACATCTGTCATTTCCTGACTTGTTAATTTTAGCCATTCTGACTGGTGTGAGGTGGTATCTCATTGAGGTTTTGATTTGGATTTCCCTGATGCCGAGCGATATTGAACACTTTTTCATGTGTCTGTTGGCCATTTGGATGTATTCTTTGGAAAAATGCCTGTTCATATCTTTTGCCCATTTCTTGATTGGATTCTTTATTCTTTGGGTGTTGAGTTTGATGAGTTCTTTATAGATTTTGGATACTAGCCCTTTATCTGATATGTCATTTGCAAATATCTTCTCCCATTCTGTCGGTTGTCTTTTGGTTTTGTTGACTGTTTCCTTTGCTTTACAAAAGCTTTTTATCTTGATGAAGTCCCAACAGTTCATTTTTGCCCTTGCTTCCCTTGCCTTTGGCGATGTTTCTAGGAAGAAGTTGCTTCAGCTGAGGTTGAAGAGGTTGCTGCCCCTGTGTTCTCATTTAGGATTTGGATGGACTCCTGTCTCACATTGAGGTGTTTCAACCATTTGGAGTCTATTTTTGTGTGTGGTGTAAGGAAATGGTCCATTTTCATTCTTCTGCATGTGGCTATCCAATTTTCCCAACACCATTTGTTGAAGAGACTGTCTTTGTTCCATTGGACATTCTTTCCTGCTTTGTCAAAGATGAGTTGACCATAGAGTTGAGGGTCCATTTCTGGGCTCTCTATTCTGTTCCATTGATCTATGTGTCTGTTTTTGTGCCAGTACCATGCTGTCTTGATGATGACAGCTTTGTAATAGAGCTGGAAGTCCGGAATTGTGATGCCACCACCTTTGCTTTCTTTTTCAACATTCCTCTGGCTATGCGGGGTCTTTTCTGGTTCCATACAAATTTTAGGATTATTTGTTGCATTTCTTTGAAAAAAGTGGATGGTATTTTGATGGGGATTGCATTGAATGTGTAGATTGCTCTAGGTAGCATTGACATCTTCACAATATTTGTTCTTCCAATCCATGAGCATGGAACGTTTTTCCATTTCTTTGTGTCCTCTTCAATTTCTTTCATGAGTATTTTATAGTTTTCTGAGTAAAGATCCTTTGTCTCTTTGGTTAGATTTATTCCTAGGTATCTTATGGTTTTGGGTGCAATTGTAAATGGGATCGACTCCTTCATTTCTCTTTCTTCTGTCTTATTGTTGGTGTATAGGAATGCCACTGACTTCTGTGCATTGATTTTATATCCTGCCACTTTACTGAATTCCTGTATGAGTTCTAGCAGTTTCGGGGTGGAGTATTTTGGGTTTTCCACATAAAGTATCATATCATCTGTAAAGAGTGAGAGTTTGACTTCTTCTTTGCCAATTTGGATGCCTTTGATTTCTTTTTGTTGTCTGATTGCTGTGGCTAGGACTTCCAATACTATGTTGAATAGCAGTGGTGATAGTGGACATCCCTGCCGCATTCCTGACCTTAGGGGGAAAGCTCTCAGTTTTTCCCCATTGAGAATGATATTCGCTGTAGGTTTTTCATAGATGGCTTTTATGATATTGAGGTATGTACCCTCTATGCCTATACTCTGAAGAGTTTTGATCAAGAAAGGATGCTTTCTTGATCTTTGTGAAATGCTTTTTCTGCATCTATTGAGAGGATCATATGATTCTTGTTCTTTCTTTTGTTAATGTATTGTATCACATTGATTTGTGGATGTTGAACCAACCTTGCAGCCCAGGGATAAATCCCACTTGGTCGTGGTGAAAATCCTTTTAATGTACTGTTGGATCCTATTGGCTAGTATTTTGGTAAGAATTTTTGCATCCATGTTCATCAGGGATATTGGTCTGTAATTCTCCTTTTTGATGGGGTCTTTGTCTGGTTTTGGGATCAAGGTAATGCTGGCCTCATAAAATGAGTTTGGAAGTTTTCCTTCTGTTTCTATTTTTTGGAACAGTTTCAGAAAAATAGGTATTAATTCTTCTTGAAATGTTTGGTAGAATTCCCCTGGGAAGCCATCTGGCCCTGGGCTTTTGTTTTTTGGGAGATTTTTGATGACTGCTTCAATTTCCTTAGTGGTTATAGGTCTGTTCAGGTTTTCTGTTTCATCCTGGTTCAGTTTTGGTAGTTGATACATCTCTAGGAATGCATCCATTTCTTCCAGGTTATCTAATTTGCTGACATGGAGTTGCCCATAATATGTTCTTATAATTGTTTGTATTTCTTTGGTGTTGGTTGTGATCTCTCCTCTTTCATTCATGATTTTTTTGATTTGGGTCATTTTTCTTTTCTTTTTGATAAGTCTGGCCAGGGGTTTATCAATCTTGTTAATTCTTTCAAAGAACCAGCTCCTAGTTTCGTAGATCTGTTCTACTGTTCTTTTAGTTTCTATTTCATTGATTTCTGCTCTGATCTTTAGGATTTCTCTTCTCCTGCTGGGTTTAGGCTTTATTTGCTGTTCTTTCTCCAGCTCCTTTAGGTGTAGGGTTAGGTTGTGTACTTGAGACCTTTCTTGTTTCTTGAGAAAGGCTTGTACTGCTATATACTTTCCTCTTAGGACTGCCTTTGCTGCATCCCAAAGATTTTGAATAGTTGTGTTTTCATTTTCATTGGTTTCCATGTATTTTTTTTAATTCTTCTTTAATTTCCTGGTTGACCCATTCATTCTTCAGTAGGATGCTCTTTAGCTTCCATGTATTTGAGTTCTTTCCGACTTTCCTCTTGTGATTGAGTTCTAGTTTCAAAGCATGTGGTCTGAAAATAGGCAGGGAATGATCCCAATCTTCTCGTACTGGTTGAGACCTGATTTATTACCTAAGATGTGATCGATTCTGGAGAATGTTCCATGGGCACTAGAGAAGAATGTGTATTCCGTTGCTTTGGGGTGGAATGTTCTGAATATGTCTGTGAAGTCCATTTGGTCCAGTGTGTCATTTAAAGTCTTTATTTCCTTGTTGATCTTTTGCTTAGATGATCTGTCCATTTCAGTGAGGGGGGTGTTAAAGTCCCCCACTATTATTGTATTGTTGTCGATGTGTTTCTTTGCTTTTGTTATTAATTGGCTTATCTAATTGGCTGCTCCCATGTTAGGGGCATAGATATTTACAATTGTTAGATCTTCTTGTTGGATAGACCCTTTAATTAGGATGTCGTGTCCTTCCTCATCTCTTATTACAGTCTTTGGTTTAAAATCTAATTTGTCTGATATAAGGATTGCCACCCCAGCTTTCTTTTGGTGTCCATTAGCATGGTAAATGGTTTTCCACCCCCTCACTTTCAATCTGGGGGTGTCTTTGGGTCTAAAATGAGTCTCTTGCAGACAGCATATGGATGGGTCTTGTTTTTTTAATCCAGTCTGATAGCCTGTGTCTTTTGATTGGGGCATTGAGCCCATTTACATTCAGGGTAACTATTGAAAGATAGGAATTTAGTGCTATTGTATTGCCTGTAAGGTGACTGTTACCTTATATTGTCTGTGTTCCTTTCTGGTCTATGTTGCTTTTAGGCTCTCTCTTTGCTTAGAGGACCCCTTTCAAGATTTCCTGTAGGGCTGGTTTTGTGTTTGCAAATTCCTTTAGTTTTTGTTTGTCCTGGAAGCTTTTTATCTCTCCTTCAATTTTCAATGACAGCCTAGCTGCATACAGTATTCTTGGCTGCATATTTTTCTCATTTAGTGCTCTGAAGATATCCTGCCAGTCCTTTCTGGCCTGCCAGGTCTCTGTGGATAGGTCTGTTGCCAATCTAATGTTTCTACCCTTGTAGGGTACATATCTCTTGTCCCGAGCTGCTTTCAGGATTTTCTCTTTGTCTATGAGACTCGTAAGTTTTACTATTAGATGTCGGGCTGTTGACCTATTTTTATTGATTTTGAGAGGGGTTCTCTGTGCTTCCTGGATTTTCATGCCTGTTTCCTTCCCCAAATTAGGGAAGTTCTGTGCTATAATTTGCTCCATTATACCTTCTGCCCCCCTCTCTCTTTCTTCTTCTTCTGGGATCCCAATTATTCTAATGTTGTTTCGTCTTATGGTATCACTTATCTCTCGAATTCTGCCCTCGTGATCCAGTAGTTGTTTATCTCTCTTTTTCTCAGCTTCTTTATTTTCCATCATTTCATCTTCTGTATTACTGATTCTCTCTTCTGCCTCATTTATTCTAGCAGTTAGAGCCCTCATTTTTTATTGCACCTCATTAATAGCCTTTTTGATTTCTACTTGGTTGGATTTTAGTTCTTTTACTTCTCCAGAAAGGGTTTCTCTAATAACTTCCATGCTTTTTTCAAGCCCAGCTAGTATCTTTAAAGTGATAATTCTGAACTCTAGATCTGACATCGTACTAATGTCCATATTGAGTAGGTCCCTGGCAGTCGGTACTACCTCTTGTTCTTTTTGTTGAGGTGATTTTTTCCGTCTTGTCATTTTGTGCAGAGGAGAATAGATTAATGAGAGAACAAAATGCTAGCAGTGTTACCACGTCCCCAGAAAATATACTCTAAACAAATCAGAAAAGACCTGAAGCAGTGGGAAAAGAAAGGGAAAGAGAGAAAAAAGAAAAAGAAAAAAAAGAAAAAGATGAAGATAAAAACAAAAACAAACAAAACAAAACAACAACAACAACAAAAAAAACAATGTGATCAAATATGATCAGGCTGGTATATAGATCAGTGCCACACACTAGATTTGGGGTGTATTTTGGTCTTTTAGAAGAATGTGCCTCCCAAAATTTTAAAGAAAGAAAAACTTATATATGTACAAAAATAAGGGTTGATATGATGAAGGGATGGAATATGACTGTAAAGATGGAAATTATAAAAAATTTTATAAAAGGAATTGATAATAAGTTGTTTGAAAAAAGAAAGAAGAGGATTTAAAAAAAGAAAAAAAAAGAAAAGAAAAAAAAAGGGAGAGGATGTGATAAGGCAGGGGAATAGAAAACACCATATACTAGAGATTTAGGGTATATTTTAATCTGTTAGAAGAAACTATCTCAAAATTTTAAAGAGAGAACAACTTATATATATAAGCCAAAAATACGGGTAACTACTATGAAGGGATAGAATATGACTCTAAAAATGAAAAATAAAAATGTTTTTTTTAAAAAAAGGGATTGATAAGATGTTGGTTGAAAAAGGGAAAAAGAAAAATTCAAAAAGAACAAAAAAGAAAAAAAGTTAAAAAAAAATTAACTTTGAAAGACTAAAGAATCATGGTAAAAAAGCCACGGATTCTATGTGCAGTATTCCCCTAGCACTGGAGTTCTGCTGTTCTCATTGATCGGTAAACTTGGTCTTGGCTGGCTGTTCTCGCTGAACTTCTGGGGAGGGGCCTGTTGCCGTGGTTTCCAAATGTCTCTGCCGGAGGCGGAATTGCCCCGCCCTTGCCCCCTCCCGGCTAAGTAATCTGCTCGGGTTTGCTCTCCAGGGCTTTTGTTCCCTGCGAGCTTTCCGTACAGCTTTGGAGGCGGAGAGTGAAAATGGCGGCCTCCCAATCTCTGCCCCGGAGGAGCCGTGAACTCGGGGCCCCACTTCTCAGTTAGCCCCCAGAGAAAAGCCGTCAGTCACTCCCGGCTCCCCGGTCTCCGGCCGCACTCCGTGCTCACCCGGCCTGTGACCACGCGTTTCTATCTCTGGCACTGGACCCCGGGTGGAGTCTCCAAACCCAGCAGATCCCTGCGGTGCACTCCCGTGCGGCTCCTCCCAGGGGAGGAAGGTGAGTCTACCCCGATTTGCCGCTTGTTGGGTCCTTGCTGGAGGAGCAGTGACCCGACTGTGCCACAGATCACGGTTTATGGGAACCCCGAGCTGAGAGCCCGCGCCTGGGCTCCGCCTCTGCAGCCGGCTTCCCTGCTCCGTTACCTGGGAGCTCTGCCACACTCAGGCACCCTTGGTCTTTCTCTGACCCCGAGGGTCCTGAGACCACACTGTCCCGTGGGGGTTCCACCCCCCGCTTAGCCACCAGAGTGACGTCCCTCAGCGGAGCAGACTTTTAAATGTTCCGATTTTGTGCTCCGTGGTTCTATCACTTGCCAGAAGCGGCCGATGGAGGCCCCTCCCCCGCCATCTATCCTCCCGAATATCGCCTCGGATTCACTTCTCCGCACGTCCTACCTTCCAGAAAGTGGTCGCTTTTCTGTTCAGAGAGTTGTTGCTATTCCTTTCTTCAATCTCCTGTTGTGTTTGTAGGTGTTCAGAATGGTTTGATCCCTATCCAGCTGAATTCCTGAGAGGAGATGAAATCCAGGTCTCCTACTCCTCCGCCATCTTGCTCCGCCCCCTAGCTTCAGATATTTTAATATGAAGCCTACCATACATACATGTAGTGTTTTAAGAAAATTTATAATACTTAACACCCAGCTTAAGAAATAAACAATTAATGGGGCATCTGGGTGGCTCAGTTGGTTAAGCATCTGACTCTTGGTTTTGGCTCAGTTCATGATCTCACAGTTGTAAAATTGAGCCCCGCATCAGGCTCCATGCTCAGCAGGGAGTTTGCTTCTGATTCTCTCTCCCTCTCTCTCTGCTTCTCCCCATGCTTGCACTCTCTCGCTCTCTCTAAAATAAATACATAAAATTTTTTATAAAAGAATAAAACATTAATAATTTTAAATCCCCCTGTTTTTCCATCCTTTATTACACCACTTTCTTCCCTTCACTCTAGAAATATCTTCTCCTAAATTTGCACCAATAGTTTTCATCATTATGTTTAGAGTTCCCCCACCTAAGTGTAGTATAAAGCTAAATTTTGTGTAATTTTTCACATTTTTGCATGTGTACAAGTGGAATCATACTGTAATATTCTGATTTAATTTTTTATCACAACATACTTTTGGCATTCATCAATAGAGGTATATAATTTAACTCCATTTGTTTTCCCTGCTATACGTTATTCTGTCATATGACTCTATTATAAAAAATACAATGATCTACTCTAATGATATTGAACATTTGGACTGTGTAGCAGGCAGAATTCTAGGATGGCCCCCAAGATTCCCAACACTGGTGGACACATACTTTCTCCTATCTATTCGATCAAATACTAATCTGCTGCTGTGAAGAGACTTTGTGGATATCATTAAAATCCCTAATCAGTTGACTTTAAATTAGGGAGATATTCATAAGTGGGCCTGATCTATTCAAGTGAGCCCTTAAAGAAGGTCAGAGAGATTCAAACCATGAGAAGGCCATGGAACAAGGAACCACTGACAACCACAAGAGCTGAGAGAAGCCTCCAGCCAACAGCCAATAAGAAGATGGGGACCTCAGGTCCACAACTGCAAGGAGCTGAATTCTACCAACCACACAAGCTTGAAAGAGAACACTGAGCTCTAGAAGAGAACAAACACAACCAGGCCAACACCTTGACTCCAAACTTATGATGCCTTGAGCAGAGAATTCAGCTAGGCCAAGCACAGATTTCTGACCTACAGAAACTATGAAATAATATATGGGTGTTATTTTAAGCCATGTAATCTGTGTTCATTCGTTATACAGCAATGGAAAACTAACAAAGGTTCTTTGCACAATTGTTCTATTATAGGCAATGCTGCTCTGAACACTTTTGTACATGTTTCCTGGCCCACATGTGCAAGAGTTTAAGGCACATACCTAAGAATAGAATAGAATTAAACAGTTACATGATATGTACATTACTGGATAATGTCAAATTATTTTCTGACATAATTTCAATTCATACTTCCACTAGCAATCAAGAGAGTTTTCTTTGCTTCACATCCTTCGCCAAACATGGTATTGGCAGGATTTAAATTTTTGCCAGACTAATGACTGTGAAATGATATTTAACTGTAGTTTTTAATTTGCAGTTCTCAATTATTAATGACAAAGAGCAACTTTCCATGTTTATATGCCATTTGTATTTCTTCGCCTGTGCAATGCTTTTTCAGGGGACTTTTTATTACTGATCCACAGTAATGTTCAATCATTTCCCCACTAATCTACTGAACCAGTTTGAACCACATCAGCTCTCCAGATTCCTGAGTCTTCTTTTGGATCTCTGTTCTATACCTGTGGTAGATATTTATCTATTCCTATGACAATACCAGACTGTATTATATATATAATACCTACCTATAGTGCAAATTGTATTTATGACTATTTGGGGCCCTTTCATCTTCCATATTCATTTTATAAAGAGCTTATCACATTTCATTTAAAAAATGGTATTATTTCTATTATACTAAATCTATAAATCAATTGGAAACAAATGGCATCTATAAGATACTGAGTTTTTCTATTCATGGAAAGAGCATGTTTATATTTAGTCCTTCTTTACTGTTACTAAAGTTTTACAAGTATATACATAGGATCTTCTATACCTTTTGTGAAATGTTCACCCTATGTCTTTTTTTTTAAAGGCAGTCTCTTCAACAAATGGTGTTGGGAAAATTGGACAGCCGCATGCAGAAGAATGAAACTGGACCATTTCCCTACACCATACACAAAAGTAGACTCAAAATGGATGAAAGACCTAAATATGAGAGAGGAATCCATCAAAATCCTAGAGAAGAACCCAGGCAGCAATTTCTTTGACTTCAGCTGCAGCAACTTCTTCCTAGAAACAGCGCCAAAGGCAAGGGAAGCAAGGGCAAAAATGAACTATTGGGACTTCATCAAGATAAAAAACTTCTGCACAGCAAAGGAAACAGTCAACAAAACCAAAAGACAACTGACAGAATGGGAGAGAGAAATGACATATCAGATAAAGGGCTAGTATCCAAAACCTATAAAGAACTTATCAAACTCAATACCCAAAGAATAAATAATCCAATCAAGAAATGGACACTACCTCATCGACAGATGAACGAATAAAGAAGATGTGATACACACACACACATACACATACACTGGATTTTACACAGCCATCAAAAAATGAAATCTTGCCATTTGCAATGATGTGGATGGAACTAGAGGTTATTGTGCTAAGCAAAATAAGTTAATCAGAGAAAGACAATTATCATATTATCAATTATCAATTATCATATGATCTCATTGAGATGTGGAATTTAAGAAACAAAATAGAGGATCATAGGGGAAGAGAGGAAAAGTTAAAACAAGATGAAACCAGAGAGGGAGAGAAACTGTAAGAGACTCTTAATCATAGGAAACAAACTGAGGGTTGTTGGAGGGGAAAGGGGTTGAGGGATGGGGTAACTGGGTGATGGACATTAAGGAGGGCATATGATGTAATGAGCACTGGGTATTGTAAAAGACCGATGAATCACAGACCTGTACCTCTGAAACCAATAATACATTATATGTTAATTAATTGAATTTAAATAAAAAATGTTTTAAAAAAAGACATGTTCACCCTATGTACCATATATATATATATATATATAGCCATATATATATATACATATATATATGTATATATATATGTATACAGCTATTGTATATGGCATCTTTTTAAATTATATTTTTCTAGGGTACCTGGGTGGCTCAGTTGCTTAAGCATCTGCCTTCAGCTCAGGTCATGATCCCAGTGTCCTGGGATCGAGTCCCACATCAGGCTCCCTGCTCAGCATGGAGTCTGCTTCGCCCTCTTCCTCTGCCCCTCCCCACAGCTTGTCGCCCTCTCCCCCTCAAATAAATAAATAAAACCTTAAAAAAAAAAAAAAAAGGTTTAGCACTACTGATGTACTGATGCACATTTGGTTTCTTTTAAGAATTCCTAGACTTTATTATTTACCTCCTATTTTTTAGATTAGTTTTGTTGTTGTTGTTCATCTCTCTTAAGCTGAAATCTTAGCTCATTAATTTTCAGTCTTCCTTCCTTTCTAGCATAAGCCTTTGGGGCTATTGTTTTTCCTCTATTTGTGTCACACAAATTTTAATGAGTAGTTTTATAATTATTTAATACTAATAAATTGTTAAGTAAACATAAAGTCCTTTGCTTCTTTTCTTGGTCTACAACAAACATGTGAACACACAAAATAGGATGATTTTGCCTTTTTAACGCTGTGCTTTACTTCTCTTCCAAGACTCTACCTTCCATATCAGACTAGTGGTGAGTCTCAAAGTCCCCAGTTCACTGAAGAAATGTCTGATTGGTCTTTTGGTCACACAAGCAATGATTTGTCTTCTTCGCTATTCCTTTCTAAGCTTAGTGATCATTTGAACTTCAGTAGATACACTTCACAGCTATAAATTATGGAACTAAGAAAGTGCCAATCTTACCTTGACCATTCTATCTCACTTTATTGGACCAATGTAATATATAAGAATGTAATATATAATATATACTGATGGTAGTATCAGTATGCTTTGATCTAAAAGTCCTTGGATTCTGTCTCCACACACATTAGAAAAACATTTATTTTATTCCTGAACTTTTAATTAAAGAAAATAGTGTCTTTTAGACCAAGTAGAAATGACCATTGCTATAGGAAACAGCAGACCCCCTCCCTTTTTGCTATGTCTGTGTGACAGAGCTTTAACAAGCTTCATGAATATCAAAGGCTGTATGGAGCTGAAGAAAAGTCTCATAATGCCTTTTAAATCCTCTTTCTTTTTCAAACCTGCAATGTGTAAGTATTCATTATATGCAACTTGCATTCAAATTTCTGCTGTTCAAGCAGAAAAAAATGTCTTTCATCAATTTTAAATTCTTTAATTATTTCCTAATCCTCCACATGTAGGTTAGAGTGAGCAGCCATTTAGAAGATTGAAATAATTCTTCCTGATACCTGTATTTAGGCAAACTATTTTGACTGCAAATAACAAAACACAATTGTACAAACATAAACATAAAAAGGGGGATTTATTAGTAAGAATCAGGGGGTTCTTGTGGACTCTGTGACCTGTTAGGTCTGAGAAGGGTCTAGAACTACAAGCCTGAAACTACCTATAGGCTGTTAGAGCCCAAATATCCCTCTAAATCCCCACTATAAATTCTCAAGAGAGAGGAAACTCTATTGAGCATAGCTTGGGGCAGATGCCTATTCGTTGTCTAATCAATGATAGAGATAGGATAAGGACAGTGTGAAAAGGAGTTTCTAGATCAATTGCTTTATGTAGGGCCAACAATTTTTGGAGGCAAAAAAGATAGCAATTTCATAAAAAGGAAAATTTATCTGGCAATAAAATTAAAATTCTTGAGAATTTCTGCCAGAATTTGGAGGGAAAAAAGTCAAACTAAAAATGATTGAAGAGAATATAGTGTAATTTTATAGCAGCAAATGAAGAGTAAAGATGTAAATAATCAACCTTTCTTTAAAAAAGAAAGAAAAAGAGCACACTACAAAGTGTTGATATCAAATCAAGTTAATTAAACAGCATGAAGAAATATTCTGAGATGAATAATGATCTGACCCGGGAAATAATTAAAGATATGATTCTAACACATACTGGTGAAAACCTAAATATAAAGAAATAACTTACGACTATCCAAGCACTCAATAGAAATAATACAAAGGTGGGGGGGTAGTATACTTAAAGAAGAAAATTAGGCTGACTTTTGATTTGTTTTATGAAATCTAGATGCCAGACCACTCTGAGAAACATGTAAAGGTTTTGACTAGAAAATTTGAGATTCTCATAATTTAAAATAAACCAAGTTTTCTATCATGTGCATAAATCAAAGAAAGATAGTCTCCTCTCTTTCTACTGGGAAAAAGTGTTCTGCCAGCTGAGAGAACCTATTTCCTCAGCGTGCAAAGGTCCTAGTCCTCTCCTTACCTGGAAACTCCTTCTTCTTTTTTTTTCTTTTTAATCTCCTTTAGAATCAGCTCAGTGATATAGTTCTTTCCCTGGACCTTCAAACTAAAGCACGTTGCCAAGTTACTCTTTTTCACAGAAAAAATCATTTTCCTTCATAGCATATTTCAGAATTGTATTTATATATTTGTGTTCATTAAATATCAATCTTCCATATCAAGTCATAAGACTCATAAATGCAAGCACAGTTTCTATTTTGTTGACCACTTATACACAGTAAATAGCACAGTGTCTGGCAGAGCATACCCAATAAATGTGGTGGGAAGGGAAGGGAAGGAATAGAAGAGAGTTGCACATTTTAATGAATTGGTGGGGAGTAGTCAGCCAGGGAAAAAAACCACAGGAGTAGAGTGTTAGTCAGCTCAGGCTGCTACAACAAAATACCCAGAAATGAGGTGGCTTATAAACAACATAAATTCTCACAGTTCTGAAGGCTGAAAATCTGAGATCAAGATGCCAGTGGGGTCAGGTTCCAGTGAGAACCCTCTTCCAGGGTGCAGACTGTAGACTTCTTGTATGTATCCTCACATGATGGAGAACAGAGAGCAGTAGAAGCAAGCTTACTAGTGACTCTTACAAAGGCACTAATCCTATTCATAAGGGCTTACCTTCACGTCCTGGTCTAATCCTAACTACCTCCCAAGGGCCCACCTCTTCATACCATCATACTGTGGGGTAGAGTTTCAATATATGACATTTGGGGGGACACAAACATTCAGTCCATAACAGGTAGACTGCTGGGCACAATATCTGAGAAGGGGTCCCAAAGATCCCTTTCATAATGAATGAATGAAGAGAAAGCCTCACTCAAGTCTCAGTATGAGTTTTCAGTAGTTACAGATGGTTCTGCAGAGTGGAGGGAGAGATGGATGAAGGGGTTTGTGAAAACATAGGGGGAGAATAGAAAAAAGATGAAACAAGCATATCTTTCTCTGATCCCCAATGAAAATTCCTCCCTTTTAGGGGCGCCTGAGTGGCTCAGTCGTTAAGCGTCTGCCTTCGGCTCAGGTCATGATCCCAGCGTCCTGAGATAGAGCCCCACATCGGGCTCTCTGCTCTGCGGGAAGCCTGCTTTTCCCTCTCCCATTCCCCCTGCTTGTGTTCCCTCTCTCACTGTGTCTCTCTCTGTCAAATAAATAAATAAAATCTTAAAAAAAAAAAAAATTCCTCCCTTTTAGATTTTTATTGAATAAGTAGAAATTAGGTGTGTGTCCCAAAAAGACAGGTTTTAGTTCATAATATATATATATATAAGTAGGGTGTTCTTTTCAAAGAGTTGACAATGAAAGCTATTTTTTTCTCTGAAAAAAAAAAAATGTTCTTCCTATTATGTGTATTCCATTTAGCTTCAGCCTTAGAAGGAAAACCATTTCCAGCAAACAGGGGCATCCTGGAGTAGTGAATTCTCTCCAGCTCCCTTTGTAATGGGGGAGCTTTCACCACCTAAGTGACCATTCCTGGGCTTACCACTCCAGTCCCTCTGGACATTAAGGGCTCCATCATTTGTTGAGGTGACAGGGTAGCATGTCTGTGCTTATGTCATAGAATATTGACACTGGGGGACTGATAGTCCACACCAGGCAGTTCACATAAGGTTAAGCTAAGTCCCAAGGCACAAGTGGCGTTCCACTACTAGGACATCCACAGGTGTTCTGCTGATAATTGTTGATGGAAGTTCCAATATCCACAGTGAGAGATGAGCAACTATTATGGCTCTTCTACCTTGGAAACATACAGCATTAGCACAAAATGGTGGCTTGGTTTAGCTCTCAGTGCTTAACATTAGCAAGCATGGCTCTCACCTAGTGCTGATTCCAAGTGTTCCTTGTGGTTCCCTAGGATCAGTACCCTTATACCACACCTCCTGACCCAGACAATGTTCCCCTAGCTTGGCTTTTTCTTTTGTTTCTTCAGAACAATTCCAGGGCACCTGGGTGGCTCAGTTGGTTAAGCATCTGCCTTTGGCTCAGGTCATGATCGAGGCTCGGGTCATGATCCCAAGGTCCTGTGATCAAGCCCCATGTTGGGCTCCCTGCTCAGCTGGGAGCTTGCTTCTCCCTCTCCCTCTGCTGCTCCCCCTGCTTGTGCTTTCTCTCTCTGTCAAATAAATAAGTTAAATAAATAAATAAATAAATAAATAAATAAATAAATAAATAAAATAAAATCTTAAAAAAAAAACAATTCCAGCATATCATGATCATAAATTTAGTGTTTATAATTACCATTAAAATTTTTAGTATTTCAGTACCTGTTTAGTTTTTTTAATCCATAAATATGTGTAGAATGTGAAACGAAGAAAAACAGAACAAGGAAAACAGGCGTATGTGAGAAGTCACATTACCAGTCAGTGAGTAAACAATTATATATAATAGATAATGTTATAAAATGTTATATAAATGCATATAAATTATATGCATTCTTATTTTTTCTGCTTAATTTATCCATTTTTGATAGTTTTATTAAAATCTCCAATGTTTCTATGTTTGTTAATTTATCTTTGTGATTCGGCAAGTTTTACTCTTAATAGCTTGAAGGTTTTATATGGTTGAGTGCCTATAAATTCATGATCACCATAACTTTCCATTGGCTTGTTCTTTTTTCATAATTATATGGTATCTTAGTAATGTTGTCTTAAATTTTATTTTGCCAGACATTACTTTTTCTCACGCTGCTTGTTTTACTTAATATTTATTTTGTTTTTCATGGCTTTGTTTCGAATCTTTCCATGTGGTGTTTTTTAGGTGTATTTTTTTTTTTTTGTCTTATTTAATAGCCTATTTCAAATTCAGTTTTACAAACTGTGACTTTTAGTAGCAAAGCTCAATAGATTTACATTTTCTGTGAGCCTAGTAGGGTAATATTTGTATTACCTTATTTTTGGTTTGAGATAACAATGCTTTTTCTTTCTTGCTGTTATTCTCTTTCTCTGCCTTCTGCTGGTTTGGTAAAATGTTGTATTTTCCCTATTTATATTTGCTTTGCAATAAATTGTTTTGTTTGTCTGTTTGTTTTGGTTTCACAGTTGCATCATCTGGCCCTCCAGGGTCCTAATCTGAAGCTAGGTTCCATCACCACCAGGCATGTTGGGAATGGGGCAGATCCGGGCTCAAAGAAGTGACCCAGTTGCCACAGCTCCTGAGTATGCAGATGTGTCCGTGTCTCCACCTTTCTTAGGCTCCAGCTTACTAGTAACTCTATCCCCAAGAAAGGATTGGCAGAAGAATTACACTTTCCTATCATAAGTGGGGGTGTCATCTCCTACGGAACACTTTTAGTCCTCTTGACTTGGAAGTAACCAAAAGCCCTTCTAACTTCTGCCCACTTCACAGTCAAAGTGCAATGAGGTCTTAACCTTCTGCTCTGCTCACTATTTTGTCTTTCTGTTCTGGTCCTTGACTATGGAAATGCTTGTCTTTTATTGAGTCCAGCCATGTCTCTTTATGTATATATTTTTTTCCCTTTTGCTAAATGATTGGAGCAAAGATGCCATCTTGACCTGAAGATTCTCTATTCTCTTTCTAGTTCTATGATTATGGCCTAAACATTGCTGTCTCTCTCAAGCCATCCCTTTTGATTCTCAAAACGCTGTTTTGGAAGTCAGAAAGCTGAACATTGACTGTTTCCTCTTTGTATTTTCTCTCTAATGATCTACTTATCCTCAAGGCAATGTGGATGAGAAGGGGAAAGGTCATGATGAAAAGGAAATGACAAAAAGTAAAAGCTCAAAAATTACTATTTTGAGATTTTTTTATATATTTCCTTAATGAGATATATGCTTCAAAGCCTGGCTGAAGTCACTCATATGTGCACGGAATTAAACATAGACCATTCTAGAAACAACTGCTGAGACTGAATTGATATGGCTTGTTGACTTCCTCCAGGATTTTCTATTCCCTCTGGTGTGTCAACTACAGAAACTTGAGAAAAATAAGGAGGAGAATACAGCATTCCTCAGGCTCTGAGGAATGAGGAGCGTGGAGGAAGGCAGCTGTCATAATGGGAAGAGGAAGAGATAGCAGTGGACTTATCCCATGGGGACTGTGAATACAGGACCAGGTCTCAGCTTTTGTGAGGTTGGATAAAGAGATGACATCTGAGTAGTAAGACAGGGAATCCTCCAATACGTGGTATTTTAAAATACATACCTGCTGAACTGGTCACTATGCTCACATCCAAGATTTGCTCACTTTCCTTTCTCTTCTGGCTGACTTTCTGAAACACCTCCAGGACATACCAAATGCTCAGGTGAGCCAGATTCCATGTGGACTTTGATGCCTGTGAAATGAGACAAACATAATATGGTACCCATGGCTGATCTGAATACATCAATAACAGTAACTATGAACTTAACTAAAAAAATTCTATCTTAATATACATTTTTAAAAGTAAGTACACTGGAAATAGGGATAACAAAAATTGAAGTAAAGCATGGATGTGCTTTAATGTGTCATATACCCCAGTCATTCAAACACTAAAAATATTGCCATGAATGTATATCAGAGATGTTACTAACATCTACAACTGGTAGACTTTAAGTACAGATTATCCTCAAAAATCTGAGTAGGTCTCTCTCACAATCAGTTGAAGGACCTTAAAAGCAGAAATGATGTTTTCCTGATGAAGAAGAAATTCTGCCTATGGTCTGTAGTTTTAGGTTGTGCCCAAGAATTTCTGGCCTTCTCTTCTTGATGGCCCATTCCATAGATTTCAGAGTTGCCTAGCCAGCCCTCATAACTGCAAAAGCCAATTCCTTACAATGAATCTCTTGATGTATAAGTATGTGTGTTTCTCTGTGTGTGTGTGTGTGTGTCTATGTATGAACTTGTGTGTGCGTGTATCCCACCAGTTCTATTTCTCTTGAGGAATACTTACTGATACAGATTTCTATACTAGAAGTGTTTTGAGAGGAACAGAGTCTTAAGAATGAGTTTTCAGAATTGATCCTGAGATTTCTGGAATGAGTTCTAGAGAAGGAACTAATGAATATTTCTAGTGGTAAAGGGGGTACTGATAATCCATTGTATGTAGTAATACAGATAGACAAAATATCATCATTGGATATTCTTTACCAAACACCTATAAAAGGTAGGGTTCTACATAACTATGTATTTGATGCTGTGTAACATTTTAGTTGAATTAAAGAATATAATGGGATTGGCTGATTGCTCCTACTTGCATTGGAGAAAGTAAGGAAAGGCAATGAGGAGCTCAGTGCTCAAGCTCTGCATAAATGACTTGGAAGTTTCTATGTCTGCCCTGAAAGGAACCTTTATCTCCTGTAGGTGCAAGGCTGAAATTTCTATAACCCCCACCTAGATTCTCATCCTGAGAGTGATTGAATTACAATGCAAATTGAATTCTCAACTTTATGGATATCCTCTTTTAAGGTGAGGTCATTAATTAAGAAGGAAAGGGGTCCTGAAAATTGGAATGGGAACATATGAGAAGATCCCAGTGAAGCTGGGTATAGTGAACCCCTAAATTCTGCTGAATCTTCTTTGCCAGTAGAAGCCATTCTATTTCTGTCTGAGGAGGTTAAATCTGCTTTGTCTGAAGAAGCCATAATGGCCGATCCTGAGGTAGTTGCCTTGAAAGACACTTTGATTCCCCTCAGGAACTATCTCCACCATTCCTTTTTGCTAATGGACCTATAACTACACTGAATTCCCAAAAGGCCTCAGTGGATGAGATGCAAAGTATGACCTGTGATAAAGTGTACTACACACCAAAACAACAGCATGGTTTTTCCAATTTATATAGACAGAAATGTGGGAATAGATATTAGGGGTGCAGGATAATGGTGTAAGGAATATAAAATTGGATTGGACCAGATTTACTGATATGGGTCCACTAAGCAAAGATTCTGCATTTAATGTTGCAGCTCAAGGGGTTAGAAAAGCCTACCAGGTGGTCAGCTTGCTGAAACATAGGCCAAAAGTCATCTACACTAAATGAACTGGAATACTGTCTTCGTATACTGCAGAGGAAGGTATCCAAAGTCTTCAGGAGATTAAAACGTTAAAATGGATTTATCATTTAAGACCTGCTCACATGCTCTAGGAAAGTCCTTTCACCAAGACTGGGAGAAATAAATTTGTGAGGGGAATCCCAGCATCTCTGAAGAGCTCTGTGGCTGCTATTCTCTGTATGTCAGAAATTACACTGGGAGCTGCTACCTGCTACTGAACTCTGATCTCTAAATTCAGTGGGGATAATTAGATCCCAGAGTGGGAGAATTCAAGTGGCACAACCTTATTGCTAAAGACAAGGTGGGTGTGGTTACCAGGATAGTGAAAATCAAAGCAGTAGTAATCAGAGTAATGTGATTGTCAGAAACCTATGGTGTTGGCTAATTGATCATGGACTGTAATTGAAAGTAAAAAAGAGCATGTCTAGAAAACAGGAGATCCCTTTGGGGTCTCTTAATGCTACTATACCCCGTGATTAAAGTCAATGGAAAATTACAACAATCCAATTAAGGCAGGGTTGCTAATGGCCCAGACCCATCAGGAATAAAGGTTTGGTTCACCCCACCAGGCAAAGAACCATGACTAGCTGAGGTGCATGCTGAGGGCAAAGGGAATATAGAATGGGTAGTGGAGGGATGTCTGGGTGACTCAGTCAGTGAAGCGTTTGCCTTTGGCTCAGGTCATGATCCCAGGATCCTGGGATTGAGTTCTGCATCGGGCTCCTTGCTCAGCGGGGAGCCTGCTTCTCCCTCTGCCTGCCGCTCCCCCTGCTTGTGCTCTCTCTCTGACAAATAAATAAAATCTTTTTTAAAAAAATAAAAGAATGGGTAGTGGAAGAAGGCAGTTATAAATATTAGCTATGTGGCTTAAACCATGTGGCCAATTGCAGAAATTAAGACTTCAATGTTATAATGTCTTCCACATTCTGTTATGTATATGTTTGGGTGTATGCATAGCAAATATTTTTGTTTTCTTTTCTCTTATTCCCTTACCATATAACATAAGATGTAGTAATAATAGTTAACTTTACATCATTGTATATAATTTACAGAATATCAAGGAGAAGATTTAACATCATCCAAGGACTGTGTATTCTCTTCAAGGGAAAGGAAAGCAGGAAGGAAGACAGTCAGTCAGGTAAGATGAAAGAGGAAATATTTAATTTCCATGAAGATGTTCATCCAATATTTAGTAGTGGTAGAAAAGATTCTCACAAATTCTAAAATGCTAAGACATAAATTACTCATCCTAATGTTTAAGAGTATGCTTCCATGTGAAACTAATAATTTTGAAGGGGAAGAAACAGGAAACAGTGGAGACTTGTATCAGATTAACTTAAGGTGTTTTTTCCCTTTCCTTTCCTTTTTGTTTAACATAAACACCCCATGACTCCTGGAATAGTTGTATAAGGTCCTCCTCCCCACCAATAATTGCCTTATGAACCACAGAGCTCTACCCTCCTAGACCTCTTAGAGGAAAACGTAGGGTTGAAAATCACTGACCTAGACCAGGTGACTCAGCTCCTGCAACATGAATTCAGAATGCTGGGGTACTCCTAGGGCCAGAGAAGACCAAACATGAACCTGAGAAAGTTGGCTTTCACGTTGGAGAAAATCCACAAATTCTGGGAGGATTTTCACCGTACTCGGTCTCTAGATACGGGGTTCTCTTCTCTTGTGCTAAACCCCATATGAAACTGCTGCTGTGGAACAAAAGAGATCTCCAAGCCTACTCTGTTCAAAATCCATATCCTGAGGGCTGGAGGAGACAAAACTAGAAGCAATAGCTTCTGGCTTAAACTCTAGGCTCTCGTCACTGGAAGTTACAACTCTTCTAGCAACACTGCCACTTGCAGTAGCTGATGGCACTCAGGGCCTCTTTCTGAATTTGACTTTTCTCACCTATAAAAAGGTGAATGGGAACAGGTAGATAAAATGCAAAGGCATTACTATGTGAAGGCTCTATCATGGGCTAAAGAAAAGCCTGCTGAGTTATTTTCCATTTACTTGACGTAGGAGTGGACTGGTTTGAGATGGAGAGCAGGAGTGTGTGTGCATTCCTTTGTCTGACTCCAGGGGGCAGCAGCTTTTTGGGTAAAGCGAGATCAATAAGCAATAAGACCGCTTATAGGGTATACTGTCATCTTCCATCTCTTAAACCCTAAGATAAGGAGACAGGTCCACCAAAAAGGGCTTTACAAAAGAAACATAAAATCTTCCAAAATCATACTCCAATTCTCAAGAAACTATGGCTCCCAGGAAATTCTCAGAACGTGAAAATCATTGGTGCAATGACAATATTTCTCCTGGAGGGTTTTCCTCAGATTTTCCTGGATGGGTTTTTGGTGAGAGCAGATTTATTTTTAACAAGTGCACACACATCACATCCTCTTGCTTGACGACAAGGACTTTTTATTCTTCCAAAATGTTCTTAGAAAGCCCCAAAGCCAGAGAAACAGGACTAGGGGGCCTGATATTACACTATGCATTACAAGCCACAGTCGACTCTGTTCTGGTTCCCAGTCCCTCCTGTTAAGACAGCGCTGTGTTGCATTAGCACTCAGGAGCTTCCTGCCTAGTAGCAAATCCACACCTTTACCCTATTTTTCCATGTTCATTAGTGGGAAGGAAGAAAGGAAGGTAACTCAAGAGGAGAAGACTCAGATAATTCTAACAGAATTGCCAGCTTTTAATTTTTGTTCCCCTTGTGTGGCTTTCAGCCCAGTGTTTGCAGCGGGAGACTTTGAACTTCTTGCAGGTGGGAAGTTGAGGTTTCTGAAGGAATGAATATGCAGGGCACACATAATCTACAATTTATTAGCCTGTTTCACTGGTCATTACAGAGATTTGATTGTAATGCTTAGTGGCATTAACATCCTCTCCACATCTCCCTAACAACATTTATGGTCAGTAATAATATTAGTTCAGTCTCTGAGCTGTGCTCTGCAGAATGAATCTGCTAGGGCTCATCTTGCCTCATTACTCCTAACAGGACTCCCATAGTCGTGTCACACTCCAGTGACACACCAGACAGAACGACAGCTTTTAAATATTTTCTCTGACATACTTCATTTGAAATGCTAGCCTTTCTATTAGTGCTATGCTCCAGGAAGTGATAGATTAAAGAAGAGCTGCTTCTCTAGGTGGACGTGGTATGAGTGAGGTGTCACAACAGTATTGGAGGGCTAGAGAAGACTTGCAGGAAATACGTCCAGGAAAGCCCCCTTTAAAGGCGTTTCCTCAGCGCAGGGGGACACCGTTGGTGCTCCATCCACACAGAGCACTGTGCACCCATTCCCCAGCTTCTGCATACCTTGCTACTAAGAGCTGTCTCCTGCCACTGTGGACACTGCAGCTGCCCAGACCCTGCCCCACAAAGGAGCCCATCTAATGACCGACTGGTGCAGAAGAACAAAAGCCCAGCTCCTTGGCCTTGAGGCTGGATGAAGTCTGAGGGGTCACTTATGCTCCAGAGCCCCTCGCAGGCTCCAGCCGCAGCTGGGGTTTCACTTGGAATCATACCTGTGCCGGATCCCTCCCTTTCCCTTTCCTGCTTTCATGCTTACCGGCCTCTCCAGGGAGCCCTTCCTTGATAAATCACTTTCACGGGAATGAATGTTTGACTCAAGGTCCGCTTCTGGGAGAACCCGAACCCGGATGCATTAGGCAGGCTCTTGGCTCTCCAGCTGTGTGCAAGCCTTGTGGCCGGCCATTCTACTCCTGAATTTGCTCCACTACAGCAAGATCGCCTAGAAGCCCAAACTGTGTATCCTCCCAAACCTCTCCACTTCCACTCAAAGCCCAGGGTCCTCCAGCAGCTTGGGTCTCCTGTCCAAAACAGCCTAAAGGAATCAACTTTTTTTTTTATACTGCTTACTACTGCCTTTTAGGTATGTACTTCCTTTTGCCTCCTCACCAACCATTTCAAGTACATACTAGTGGAACTATCTTATTCATTTGTTTGTTTGTTTTTGATAGATTTTTTTATTGAGGTATAATTGACATAGAACATTGTATTAGTTTTAGGTGTATAATATGATTCAGTGTTTCTATACGTTGCAAAATCATCACCACAATAAGCCTAGTGAGCATCTGTCATCATATGGCCACAAATTTTTTTCTTGTGATGAGAATTTTTAAGATCTAGTCTCTGAGCAGCTTTTAAATATGTGCTATGGTATTATTAACTATAGTCACCATGCTGTACATTACATCCCCAGGACTTATTTAGCCTTATTTTTATTTTTTAATTACTTTTTTTTATTTGAGTGTCACTGACACACAATGTTACTTTAGTTTCAGGTGTACAATATAGTGATTTAACAAGTTCAAACATCATGCTGTGCTCACTGCAAGTGCAGCTACCATCTGTCACCATTCAGTGCTGTTACAATACTATTGACTATATGCCTTATGCTGTGCCTTTTATTCCTGTAATGTATTCATCCCGTAACAGGAAGCCTATATCTCCCATTCCCCTTCACCAAAAAAACTACTAGAAATAATAAATGCATTCAGTAGGGCGGCAGGATACAAAATGAATACCAGAAATTGGTAGCGTTTCTATACACTAATGATGAGGTAGCAGAAAGAGAAATCAAGAAAAGAATAAAATACCTAGGAATAAACTCAACCAAAGAGGTGAAAGACCTGTACTCTGAAAACTATAAAACACTGATGAAAGAAATTGAAAATGACAGAAACAAATGGAAAGATATTCCATGCAAGGAGTGTAAGAATTAATATTGTTAAAATGTCCACATTATACAAAGCCATCTTCAGAGTCAGTGCAATCCCTATAAAAATACCAATAGCATCTTTCACAAAACCAGAACAGATAATACTAAGGTTTATATGGAATCACAGAAGACCCAGAATAGCTGAAAAAAATCTTGAGAAAGAAAAACAAAGCTGGAAGTACTCTAATTCCGGATCTCAAGATACACTACAAAGCTGTAGCGACCAAAACAGTATGGTCCTGGAACAATAGATCCGTGGAACAGAACAGAGAGCCCAGAAATAAACCCACAATTATATGGCCAATTAATCTATGACAAAGGAGGCAAGAATATACAATGGGACAAGGACAGTCTCTTCAATAAACGGTGCTGGGAAAACTACATGTAAAAGAATGAACCCGGACTACTTTCTAACACTCTCCACAAAAAGCTAGGCCTATTTTATAACGTAGGAAGCTGTAAATTCAGAAAGATTATACAAATTATTATTTTATTTATTTTTTTAAAGATTTTATTTATTTATTTGAGAGAGAGAATAAGAGAGAGAGCACATGAGATGGGGGAGGGTCAGAGGGAGAAGCAGACTCCCTGCCGAGCAGGAAGCCCGATGCAGGACTCGATCCCAGGACTCCAGGATCATGACCTGAGCCAAAGGCAGTTGCTCAACCAACCGAGCCACCCAGGCGCCCAAGATGATACAAATTAAATAAATTCCCACACCCAAAAGATGCAAGGCCATTAAGCCAAGCTTTTCACTCCAAGTCCAGTGAATTTCTCACATATTTTGCTACAGTGACCCCACTGGCACCTAGGACATGATGTTCCCAGCTGAATATAAGTAATGCCCATATAAGCCACATCATGATCATGTCTGCAACAGGACAGAGACGAGGCCAGTCCATAGCCACAAAAATGACTAAACATCTCTTTTGACTAACACGAGTGACTGTTTCTTTACCAACAACCTTAGCCTCACTTTGGCCTTCCTGTCTTCTAGACAAAATTTACCCTAATTTCTTGACAGCATCTAATCTAGAAGCAGCTCCTGCTTCCTTAATTTCTCCTTAGATTCATCCAAAGCCCAAGTCCTCTCAGAAGCCCTCCCTCCCAGTCCTCCTTACTATAATGCTCTCAGGCTTTCTCTAAATTCTATTCTCCTTTGCAGTAGCAACCTAAATCAACCAGCCTTCATTTACTTTAGGTATGTTCCTTATGGTAACTTTATCTAGGTTTTATCACCCAACAGGTTATTTTTCAAAATAATTTCTTCTAAGAATAATTATGCCATTGCCTAGCACCATGTTTCATGAAACGTTGGGCTCTATTAATTGTAAAAAGCACATGTACCCATAAAAATAAGAAAACATTCTGCCAATCAAACTACGATATAATGGCTTTATGATAGACCTGTGCAAGACATGAACCATTCACATCAGCTTCTTGTGGCTTTGGTTTATGTTTTTGGTTTGTTTTCACGTACTCCAAGGGACATGACCATTTCTCATGACTTCAGTTGCATTGGTTGGCATAAGATAGATAATACTTTTACTGGTGCCTCAGTAACAAAATTTTGCTATTTTACTTATATCTTCCTTTTTTAATTCCCATAAAGCAGCTGGCTTGACTCTGCAAGAAAATGTGGAATTTTGTCCACTCCACTCACATCAAATATTTGCCTCATTAATATTGAATTTATACCCCAAAGCTCTCTTATGCATTTTTGCCTTCAAAATATCTCAAGGTCAAGTTATTGAAGACAATTTAAACAGAACACAGTACCAACATGATACATAAAGTATATGAAGTGATGACCAAGTTTTCTCAGGTATAGGCAATGCTGCTAGGTACTAACTTTCACCCGACCCACAGGGATTGTCAAAAGCAAGATGAATCATGATTTGGGCAATATTAGAATGTGGAAAAACAGGCATCTTAGCATTGATGAAATATGTGAATGTAGCTGCAATTAGTTTTTATTTTGAAAAGGATTTTCCATCATACTATTTTATAATTAAGTACAAAATAGAACAAAGACTTTTTATAAAAAGGAGTAGAAGAAAATAGGAATGGGGTTAACTGTTCTTTCAACTAAAGGAATCACATGAAGGCACATAGTGTTCCGTGTTTTAGAAAAAGAGAAAATAACATTTACACCTATAGAGACAAGGTATTTAATGTTGCTTTTTCAATGCATATTCAATTATGTTGTTTGAAAAAAAAAGTGAACTTCAAATAAATGTCATGCATGTATTCCATGTACATAGAGGGTTAAGAAAGGAAGATGCTTGGGTTAGATGGAAGAGGATTTCCCTTGACTCCACTCCATGCCATGAGTCAACTGCTTCCCAATCTCATCCCAACCGTACTGACCCCAATACGGGGTGACATTGTACCCAATACTGGATGACCTACCCATTTGACTAAGGTCAAACCTTAGTATTTATGGTGGATGTTATTGGCACCCCACCCAAACCCCCTTTATTGGGCTGTTTTACCCATTCCTCAGCTGCATGAATACTGGCTACTAATAGCTCAGGGCAGTCCTCTACTTTAATTGACCTTGGACAACTTAAGTCATTTCACCTGTAGGTAGGTAGAAAGAGGTAAATAGGTAAGTTAGTTACTCCCCTATCCCCTGGAAATGGCCTGCTGCCAATGATTTCAGCCAATGGTATTAGGGGGGGCAGTACAAATCAGCTCTCCCTTGCCCCAAGGTGGGAATGACACTGTGGTGCAATTCACGCTCCAGAGCTTTCCATGAGATTACACTTAAAACCTAGACTCCTATCCTTATTTGATCCCTTCTCCTGCCTTAACTTGCTGCCTTCACTTCCCCTGCCCACATCTCCCTTGAGAGCCTCCCCTCTTAGTAAATCACCCGGACAAGAATCCCCACATCTAGCTCCAGACCCAAGGGAAACTAAGACAAAAGTAAACCTGATCCCAAAGGTCTTTGCATTTTCATCTTTCTCTCTATGTGCAGTTGGTTTTGCTCACAGCATCTAAAGCAGGAAGACAAACCTGGCTTCACCTTACCAAAATTAACTCTGCATCTGCTGGGTCATGGGGAGAAGCAACTTCAAGCTGCATCCTCTATCCATCTACCCTGGAGTAAGGAAATAAAGAAATAGCAACTTCTCAGCCACTGCCTAGAGATAATTTCGGAGCTTACAGAGAAAGTCTTAAGGAAAAGTCACTTTGGAAACCCTGGACTTTCCGACATCTATCTATCCTTTTAGTAAGTATCATCTTCTATGTGGTTTTAGAAGGAGGCTCTTTGAGTCCCATCATCTATGTACTGTTCCATCCCTCAGGCAGGCTGTGTTGTGATTGCAGACCCACTTGTGCACAGCTCTGTTTTGCCTCCTTCTCTCCTCACAGTGCTTATTTTTCCTAACTCCCTTCTTTTTCCTCATTCAGCAATAATTTGTTGATTGCTTTTACTCTGGACAGTTCTGAAGACAGAGCCCCCAAAGGATTTGAATCAAAAAGTCTCTCTGTTGGGGGAAAAAAGAAATATCCTTTTTATTAAGAGACCTAAACATTTCTTTGACATAATGTTTGCTAAAGTTTAAACTCATTTATCCTCCTTTCTCAATACTTTATTTCCATTAGGAAAAAAACACCTTGTTTTCTTTTTGGCAGTTGATTTTAATTATCATTGTATCACAATCATATAATAGATGTTCAGCTCAAATTACTATTATATTTCATTCCCTAAGATTTTTCACTCTTTAAATTCCACTTTGTTCCTTCCACATCATCTATGCTGGCATGTTTATCTTCTTCTTATGTTCAGTCCCGGATTTATAGTTCTCAAATTCGTAGGAGATTTATATAAAATATAAATATTAAAAAAAATATGAGAAGAAATAAATTCTCTGAAATCCACTGTTTTAGGAGTTCTTTTTGATCCAACTAGTTTCTCTTCTTGATTTTATAAAAGGCAGTGATTTGGGTAAGATTTTAAAGTCCTAAATAAGCAGAAGGGCACCCAGCTAGTCAATCATGATGAAATAATTGACTTTGGACCCAGATCAGTTCAAGTATGGGATCACAACCTCCCCCTTGCCTCACTACAATGTCTCAAACCATTTGAATCCTTCTGCTTTTTCTCATATCCCCAAAGTGTCAGGGAGAGACTAGCCATGGGTTTAAATCAGGAGTCAAAGATTTTCTGTAAAGGACCACATGGTAAGAATTTTAGGCTTTGCAAGCCATTTGGTCTCAGTCAACTACTCAACTCAGTGTTGTGATGCAAAAGCAGACACAGACAATATATAAACAAATGGATGTGTCTGTGTTCCAATAAAACTTTACTTACAAAATGGCCAGAGGCTGGATTTGGCCCTTGGACCACAATTTGCTGAATTAAAAGATGAGGGAATTCTGATATCTAAAGATAAAAATTCTTTGAGCTGCTATAGTCATGGGTAGAGATTTTAGAGATGCAGGGACACAGAAATGCAAAAGAAGGGTCCTGGACTTTATCCATTAATTTAACAGTATTGTTAGTTAAAGGAAAATGGGTAGTAAATTCACCTTCTTATCTTTTTTTCTTCTGTGGTCTGTTGGTACCTGATACAAGAATTCTGTTTTAAAGAAACAAGGTGATGCATTCATACTAAGGTGAGAATGACTAAAGAAGCTCAAGCTTGATATATTACCATTCCCAAAGTCATTTGCAATTTAATAAGGAGACTAAGCCTACTTAGCACTGAATGGGGGAAAAAAGAGGGCATCAGGGGGACTTTATCATTAAGAAAATACATCAGTGAAGGAGAAGGAGCTAACATTTATTTGGCACTTACTGGGTGCCTGTTCCTGGGTGCCAATCATATCATTCTTTTATTCATCTCAGTAATCCTGTAAGATACAAACTATTATTATTTTCATCTTAAAGATGTGGAAACTGAAATTTAGAGTAATTGAGCAACTTGTTCAGGGACAATTAGTTGGTAAGTGGTAGAGCTGAAACTCAGTCCTAACCTTCTTTTTTCCCAAAGCCTGATCCATACCCCACTATGGCCATTTCCAGTGACTCCAAAGGGTTCTGTTGAGTCCTGTTGAGATTCTGTTGCAAGCTATGCATACTAGAAAAAAATATCTTTATGCACTTTTCAATACAATTTCAGAGCTTTACACTATTTTGCATGAAATGTCAAGGGCTTCACAAATCTCTCCAGATCCTGTCCTCCAGAGATTTATTCCTTCAGAGAGAGTTTCTTTAGAAGCCCGAAATGATGTCATGTACCAACTGCCTATTGACCCTTAGACCCAGCATATTAATTTTGTGTGGCCCTAAAGATACCAAACCAGCTTTTCAGTTGTGTTGAATGGAGAAAAGGAGGATGAGAGAGGGGAAATCTTTTTTGGAAATTTGTTTTTTGAATGTTTTGTATTTATTATACATTCCCATGTGCCAGAAAATGGCCTTCATGTTTTCAATGCACCGTGTCATCTAATACTCAAAACAACTCCGGGAGGTAGATGTATTATTCCAGCAGTATATGAAGGAGGATATCATGGTCCATTAGAGAGGCAAAATAACTTACCTTAAATCACACCCCTAGCAGAGAAAGCACTCAAACCATGAACATTTATTCTCCAGGATATCTGTTCTTATCCACTTACATATCCAGAAACATTTTCCATAGACCTCTACGTGGAGCCAGACAGAGTTCTCTGTGTCCTACTTTTATAAAAACAACTGGCAACCTCTGTGATGAATATTTGTACTTTAAAGTGTCTGGTATTTGTGCTGTATACATTGTCATCATTAAAAAATGTGAAGGTAAATATTTATAAACAGCTGGTAAGGAAACTAGACTTGTGGGGAGGAATTTTGAACTCAGACTGCTGCTTGGAGGTTTTCTTTTTAAAATGGAAATATACAGACTGACTCTAAATAGAAACCTTTCTCCTATTTCAATTCCTGCCTCTCACCACCCAACTAAGGCTTCTTTAGAATTCAGCACTAGGTCCCCAGGAAAACCACTGCTTTGAAAAAGCTTAGCCACAAAGAAATACTACTTCTCACCTGCTACAATAGCTAGAGTAATCAAGAGAGTAATATCAAGGACTGGAAGGATGTGGAGAAACTGGAACACTCAGATGCCTCTCTAAGGAGTGAAAAATAGTACTACTCCTTTGCAAAATTGTTTGGTAGTTCCAGTAATGTTAAATTCATTTACCTACCCTACAACTCAGAAATTTCATATCTATGGATTTACCCAAGAGAAATGATAGAATATAGCTATCCAAAGAAATGTATAAGAATATTCATTGCAGTTGTATTCTTAAGAGCCACAAATATCTATCAACCAATGAATACAGAAACAAATCGTGGTATAGTCCTACAATGGGATGCTGCTCGACAAAGGAACATCCTACTAATACTACTGATAACATACTGCTACATGGATGAACATCGAAAACATTGTTCTGAGCAAACAAAGCCAGACCAAAAAGACTGTATCCTGTATCATTTCATTTATATGACACTCTAAAAAGTGCAAACTCATCTGACAGTTGGAAAGTAGATCAGTGGTGTCCTGTGATGGGTGGGACATTAAAGCAAAGGGCATGAGGGAATTTGTTGAAGTGATGAGTGTATCTGCACCTTGTTCTGAATCTTGATGGGCAGAGGGTACCATGGGTGTACATACTTGTCAAAGTTCTTTGATACATATACTTAAACATCTGTGTATTGTATGTAAATTACACCTTAATAAAATAAGAGTACTGGAAGGAAAACAAACCAGTCTGGACGATGAATGTCCATCCTTGGAAGACTCA
The DNA here is from genome assembly GCF_011800145.1 of Mirounga leonina. Lineage (NCBI taxonomy): Eukaryota > Metazoa > Chordata > Mammalia > Carnivora > Phocidae > Mirounga > Mirounga leonina. The sequence continues at coordinate 13,463,402 of NW_023270374.1, read as the reverse complement.
GCTGACAGCCTGGTTTCCTAAGGCACAGGCCCCCACAGATGCTTACAGCCCCTTGCAGTTTCCTTGGCTGGCCCCCTCTGGTACATGGGAGGGTTCAGACACCTTTGAAGACCTATATGGCCTCACTGCTCTCTGAATGAAGCCAGAAGTCTTTGCATACTTGCAAATTTCAAACAGCGTCTTGACTTTCCTCATGTTTACTTCCTGGAGTCCCAGACCTGAGAAATGACTGTGAAACCCACACAAAGACAATTTCCTTCATTGCTGATCTGGTACTGGTTTGGACTACACTTGGGGATTCCTCGGAGGCCTGGGAGGAGTTGAAAGGGGCATGCCATTACAAGATGGTACATACCAGAAGTTACATATTGTCAGCGGGAGCTCTCCCTCTGTGATTCTGATAAGCCCCTTCCTTGGTAGCAACTCCCTCGCAGAAGAAGTGCGCTGGGCAGAGGAGCAGAGCAGAAGTAAATGTCAAGAACCAGTCTTCAGAAGGGAAATACCTCTGACAATTTCCATGCAGTCGTCCAGGCTGACTAACCCTCCAATATGCCTAATGAATTTAGAGACATAGCACTTTGATTTACATAATAATATTTTTAAAAACATGATTGCTTTGGGGAATTGTCTTCCTTTTTTTTCCTTCCTCGAACTGAACTGTGAGTTACAAATACCCTCCCAGAGAGCCTCAGAGGAGACAAATTTGGCAGAGGAGAGAGAACATAGAACAATCCATGCCTTGCAAATGCCAAGAGGAAGGCATTTAGCTAGCAAGTCAATCCTTAACAGCGGCATTGGAGGTTAGGGCAAGGATCTTAAAAACCACTTTGTGTAGAGGTAAAATGCATTCCCCTCTCCTGGAAAACAATGCTGCCACGTGTGGGTTTATCTTGCCTCCTGGAGGCCCTCTAGTCCTTCAGAAAGCAGAGCTGCGAGGGGACAGAATGCTTCACGGTGGTGGCTGTGTGGCTGCCAAGAGGGCAGCATGCGTGCAGCTCTGCAGAGAGGCAGGATGCCAGAGCCCAGGAGCAGTGACAGCCTTCCTCAGTGCACCTGTTCTTCTTCTCCTTGCATTGGGAATGTGCCACTTTCCCCCACCTCATGCTGCTTTCCCCTGTGTGGCTCCATTTTGTCTTTCCCAATGGCAGATGCCCGCTGCCTTCCTCCCAGCACTCACAGGGCACTGGGGGTGGGGATGGCCTTGTCAGGCTCATCCCTCACTCCAGCTCATTCCTGCATCCCAGCTATCAGTCTGCAGCAGGTGCTGTGACATTATGACAAACCCTCAGTGACTGGATGCCTCACACGCTGTGTCTCAGTGTTGCTGACATCTCATCAATCATGACCTTGATTATGCCACTCTGGGTCTCCGGGCTCAACTTTGGGCTCCAAGCAGAATTTATTGCAGCTGAACATGCTTCTTTCCAACGTGGGCATGGCCATCTTATTTACAATAGCATAATCCAGCTAGAAGATCACACTTGCCCATGCCAATTGCCCAACCTTTGGCTTGTCAATATCACAGTTAGGTGTGCATCAGGCACAAGAGCCTGCTGGGGAATTCTGCTTTCCCCCATCCTCCCACCATTTGCTGCAAGTGAAGGATGCACTTCGTTGTCCCTCAGAGTGCTGTATTTGAGGGAAAGCCATGACTGCCAGTGTATGATTACTGATAACAATAGATCCTCTCATGGAAAGGGAAGCAAAACTCTACTCTAGTAATGATTAAAAGCTTGGTTCTAACTAGCTGCCTACATGCATGAGGTTATTTACCAGTTAGCATTTGTTGAGCTGGTAGTCTGTGACCAGCCACGTGTGTGAGACTATTTGAGGGTGAACAGATAATAAAAATATGATTGTGGCCCAGAAGAACCTCAAAATCTAGCTAGGGAGATAACTATGCAAACATTTATGTAGCAATGTATTGACCCCAATTCTTTGCCTGGTAATGAAGGCATTCTAGAACCTAACCAGAGTAGACAGGTCCCTCACATGGTTTCCCAGTTAGTTCACTCCCTTTCCCTGGAATGGTCCTTGTCTTTTCTTCCTTTAGACTTAGGCTAATGTCATTGTCCTCATCTGGGGCCCCACTCCCCACATATTTCACTAAGTCAGAGATGAGCAAGCTTTTTCTGTACAAAGCCAGATTGTAAATATTTTAGGTTTTGTGGACCAAGAAGCACAACTATTCTTGCTGAAGGGTTAAGAGTCTTGTTTACATTTACACTTAAGATTGTAAAAATCATTATTAGCTCATGGACCATGCAGAAATAGGTGGCGGGCTGGGTTTGGCCTGAGGGCTGTAGTTTGCTGACCCCAATCTAAATCCTATTTGTCTTTTAAGACCTAGTTCAAACTCCAGTTGCTGTGTGAAATATATTTGACACTCCGAATCCAAAATTCTCCTCTCTCTTAGGAATGTCTAACTTATGCAATTTGTAGAGCAGGCATTCTTACATTTATGAATGCCTCTATCTGGCAGTAGAGTTGGAGGAGAAAATAGAAATTTTAAAAGCAAACAGAATAATGCTCAAATTCTGATTTCTCAACTTACACTTGAGTGGCACTGTGAAAACGACTTAAATTCTCTGAGAACATGATCAAAAGGAAATACATCAAAATATGTTTATATCTATATAAGAGGTAGTATTTTTTTTCATGTCCTTACCTAGGTTTTCTAAAATTATTCACATCAAACATGTACCCCTTTTATAACACAAATATGCTGACTACCTAATCCACAAGGTTATTTGTACTAAATAAAATATGTCTGAAATGTAAAGGCTCAGTAAATATTTTCTTTCATCTCTTCATGAATTCTTACTATATTCTCATAAAGGGTGCATGTCTTATGTTCAAAACTAAATTGCATTTTTTTTGAGCACAAAGATACTACCTCATACTTTAAGCCATTCATAACACTTAATTGAGACCTTGTATTAGGCTGGTGGTCAGAATTATTTGCTATTAATTTAAAAGGTACCTAAAACTCCAGTACACTAAAGCTTTTCAAAAGAATTTTCTCTATTCCTTTCTATTTGTCTACTCTTCAGTCTAATTCAGTCTGTCTTCTCTCACCCTCACTTCATCAACCTCCATGTCTCTACAACCACTGAATGTATTTCAGGGCCCATTTCATTTGTACAGTCCATAGAAGGTACAACAGTGAGAGTGAACTGTAATGTAAACTATGGACTTTGTGTGATAATGATGTGTCAGTGTAGGTTCATCGATTTTAACAAAAGTACCACTGGGACACAGGGTGCCAATAATGGGCACTGGATTCAGTGCTTTTTGATACCTCGATTGCTTTGAATTCCACAATATCAGGCTTTCCTGGGTTTCCTCCTTACTCTCTTATCCCTCCATTTCTATCTCATTCATAGGATCCTTGTCATTAGGAGACCATTAACCATGGGCATTTCTGAAAACATAGTCCTTGCTATTATCTCCCTATGCCCCTGGTTTAAAATAACATGTATACATAGATGTGTCACAAAATTTAACCTCTCTCGAAGATCTCCAAGGTCTAGCTCAGTTATCTCACTCAGAGTCTCCTCAAAGTCAATATGACTCATGCTAAATCCATGGCCCAGGCTAATAACCCAGGCCTGCCTCTTAAAGCTGGTCTTCCCTCTGAGTTTTCTATCTCAAGGAAAAGTGTCACCATTCTTCCTGTCAAAGAAGCCAGAAACCTGGGAATTATTCTGAACACTTACCTACTTCTCATCTCAATAGCTAATTCATTACCAAGCTCTGTACATTTTATCTTTTATAAATCTTGAATAATTCTCTCTCTCTTTTTTATGGTCAATGCCATCATTGTAGACCAACTAGAGTCATCTGATACCTAGATGTTATGCCACATTACCTCTGCTTCTCTGCTCTTCCCCATCTGTCCCTACATCACAGAGCAATGTTCTTACATCCCAAATCCAAATGTGAGATCACATGATCTCCTCACTTAAAAACTCCTATTTATCCTTCATATCAATGTAAGTGTCCATTCCTGAGAGAAAGCATCTGTTAACTCCATCTTCTAGAGCTTAACCTCAAAATGATTATTTCTCCTTTGGAGCTCTTGTTTCAGCATATAATTAACCACTCAGTAGGATTATTATCTGATAGTTTATCTCCCGCCCTTTCTAGACTACAGAATGTTTGAGAGCATGTAATGCTTCTAGGTTTGCTGATTACTGAAGCTCAAACATATGACTTGGAAAATAACAGTGCCTGGAAAATAACAGGCACTCAATTAATATTTGTACATTAGTAAATGGATGGACACAACAGAAAGGATGATGGAAAGAACTTGGCTAATAAATCTTTCTGGATTACCTGAAGATTCAACCATTAAGCAGTGTTAAGTTAAAGTATGAATGGTTTTATTTAAATAAATGGAGTATTTGGGAAGTTCTAACCTTCACCATCCATTCACATGGAGTTCAAACGCTTTTTTCCAGATTATGTCACCCATCACTTTATGCCATCAGTCCTTTTTGATGGCAGATACAGATACCCATTTAGAAGAACTTCCCAAGAGAATTGCCCTTTGCTGTTGCAAGTGACTGACTGTGGCCCACTGGAGGGATAAGTATAACAGCATTGCTATCTTAAATCTCAGTGCAAAAAACTCTAGTGTCTCCAGCGACAGAGATGAAAGGCACAGGCTGGGCAAAAATATTTATGAAAGACACATCTAATAAAGGACTGTTATCCAAAATATACAAAGTACTATGTTTTTTAAAGATTTTATTCTTAAGCAATCTCTACACCCAACATGGGACTTGAACTCAACCCGGAGATCAATAATTGCATGCTCCACTGACTGAGCCAGCCAGGCACCCCTAAAAATATACAAAGTATTCTTTAAAAAAATTAAAAAATGGGCAGGGGGGAGGAGCAAGATGGTGGAGAAGTAGGAGACCTGGATTTCATCTGGTCCCAGGAATTCAGCTGGTTAGGGATCAAACCATTCTGAACACCTACAAACTCAACAGGAGATGGAAGAAAGGAATAGCAGCAACTCTGAACAAAAAAGTGACCACTTTCTGGAAGGTAGGACATGTGGAGAAGTGAATCCAAGGCGATATTTGGGAAGATAGCGGGGGAGGGGGCCTCTGTCAGCCGCTACTGGCAAGTGATAGAGCAGCGAAACACAAAATCGGGACTTTTAGAAGTCGGCTCCGCTGAGGGACGTTGCTCCAGTGGTTAAGCGGGGGTGGAACCCTCGTGGGACAGTGTGGTCTCAGGACCCTCAGGGTCACAGAAAGACCGGAGGTGCCTCAGTGTGGCAGAGCTCCCAGGTATCAGAGCAGGGAAGCTGGCTGCAGAGATGGAGCCGAGGAATGGGCTCTCAGCTCGGGGTTGTCATAAACTGTGATCCGGGGCACAGTCGGGCCACTGCTCCTCCAGCAGGGACCCAACAAGCAGCAGATCCAGGGAGACTTCCCTCCCTCCCCCAGGAGGAGTGGCAAGGGAGTGCACCGCAGGGATCTGCTAGGATTGGAGACTCCACACCGAGTCGGGTGCCAGAGATAGAAACGCTGGGTCACAGGCCGGGTGAGCATGGAGTGCGGCCGGAGACCGGGAAGATGGGAGTGATTGACTGCTTTTCTCTTGGGGCGCACCGAGGAGCGGGCCCCAAGTTCTCAGCTCCTGCAGGGCAGAGATTGGGAGGCCGCCATTTTCACTCATCCTCCAAAGCTATACGGAAAGCTTGCAGGGAACAAAAGTTCCCGAGAGCAAACCCCAGCAGATTACTTACCCTGGACCAGGCAAGGGCGGGGCTATTCCGCCTCTGGCAAAGACATTTGGGAACCATGGCAACAGGCCCCTCCCCCAGAAGATCAGCAAGAACAGCCAGCCAAGACCAAGTTTACCCATCAATGAGAATGGCAGAACTCCAGCGCTAGGAGAATACTGCACATAGAATCCATGGCTTTTTTACCATGATTCTGTGGTCTTTCAAAGTTAATTTTTTTTAACTGTCTTTTTTTCTTTTTGAATTTTTCTTTTGCCCTTTTTCAGCCAACATCTTATCAATCCTTCTTTAAAAAACATTTTTATTTTGCATTTTTAGAGTCATATTCTATCCCTTCATAGTAGTTACCCATATTTTTGGCATATATATATAAGTTCTTCTCTCTTTAAAATTTTGAGATAGTTTCTTCTAACAGATCAAAATATACCCTAAATCTCTAGTGTATGGCATTGTTCTAGTCTCCTGCCTAATCACATTCTCTCCCCTTTTTTTCTTTTTTTAAATCCTCTTCTTTCTTTTTTCAAACAACTTCTTATCAATTCCTTTTATAAAAATTTTTATAATGTTCATCTTTACAGTCATATTCCATCCCTTCACCATATCAACCCTTATATTTGTACATATATAAGTTTTTCTTTCTTTAAAATTTGGGAGGCACTTTCTTCTAACAGACCAAAATACACCCCAAATCTAGTCTGTGGCACTGATCTGTGCACCAGCCTGATCATATTTGATCATATTCTGTTTTGTTGTTGTTGTTGTTCTGTTTTTGTTTTTATCTTTTTCTTTTCTTTTTTTTTCTTTCCCTTTCTTTTCCCCTGGCTTCAGGTCTTTTCTGATTTGTTTAGAATATATTTTCTGGGGACGTTCCTACCCTGTTAGCATTTTGTTCTCTCATTCATTTATTCTCCTCTGGACAAAATAACAAGATGGAAAAAAATCACCTCAACAAAAAGAACAAGAGGCAGTACCAACTGCCAGGGAACTACTCAATACGGACATTAGTACGATGTCAGACCTAGAGTTCAGAATCATGATTTTAAAGATACTAGCTGGGCTTGAAAAAAATATGGAAGTTATTAGAGAAACCCTTCCTGGAGAAATGAAAGAACTAAAATCTAACTAAGTTGAAATTAAAAAGGCTATTAATGAGGTGCAATCAAAAATGGGGGTGCTAACTGCTAGGATAAATGAGGCAGAAGAGAGAATCAGTGATATAGAAAACCAAATGATGGAAAATAAAGAAGCTGAGAAAAAGAGAGATAAACAACTACTGGATCACGAGGGCAGAATTCGAGAGATAAGCGATACCATAAGACGAAACAAAATTAGAATAATTGGGATCCCAGAAAAAGAAGAAAAAGAGAGAGTGGCAGAAGGTATATTGGAGCAAATTATAGCAGAGAACTTCCCTAATTTGGGGAAGGAAACAGGCATGAAAATCCAGGAAGCACAGAGAAGCCCTCTCAAAATCAATAAAAATAGGTCAACAACATGACATCTAATAGTAAAACTTATGAGCCTCAGAGACAAAGAGAAAATCCTGAAAGCAGCTCAGGAGAAGAGATCTGTAACATACAATGGTAGAAACATTAGATTGGCAACAGACCTATCCACAGAGACCTGGCAGGCCAGAAAGGACTGGCAGGATATATTCAGAGCACTAAACGAGAAAAATATGCAGCCAAGAATACTCTATCCAGCTAGGCTGTCATTGAAAATTGAAGGAGAGATAAAAAGCTTCCAGGACAAACAAAAACTAAAGGAATTTGCAAACACAAAACCAGCCCTACAAGCAATAATGAAAGGGGTCCTCTAAGCAAAGAGAGATCCTAACGGCAACATAGACCAGAAAGGAACACAGACAATATGCAGTAACAGTCACCTTACAGGCAATGCAATGGCTAAATTCCTATCTTTCAATAGTTACCCTGAATGTAAATGGGCTCAATGCCCCAATCAAAAGACACAGGCTATCAGATTGGATTAAAAAACAAGACCCATCTATATGCTGTCTGCAAGAGACTCATTTTAGACCCAAAGACACCACCAGATTGAAAGTGAGGGGGTGGAAAACCATTTACCATGCTAATGGACACCAAAAGAAAGCTGGGGTGGCAATCCTTATATCAGACAAATTAGATTTTAAACCAAAGACTGTAATAAGAGATGAGGAAGGACACTACATCCTACTTAAAGGGTCTATCCAACCAGAAGATCTAATAATTGTAAATATCTATGCCCCTAACATGGGAGCAGCCAATTAGATAAGCCAATTAATAACAAAAGCAAAGAAACACATCGACAACAATACAATAATAGTGGGGGACTTTAACACCCCCCTCACTGAAATGGACAGATCATCTAAGCAAAAGATCAACAAGGAAATAAAGACTTTAAATGACACACTGGACCAAATGGACTCCACAGACATATTCAGAACATTCCATCCCAAAGCAAAGGAATACACATTCTTTTCTAGTGCCCATGAAACATTCTCCAGAATAGATCACATCCTAGGTCACAAATCAGGTATCAACCAGTACCAAAAGATTGGGATCATTCCCTGCGTATTTTCAGACCACAATGCTTTAAACTAGAACTCAGTCACAAGAGGAAAGTTAGAACGAACTCAAATATGTGGAGGCTAAAGAGCATCCTACTAAAAAATGAATGGGTCAACCAGGAAATTAAAGAAGAATTTTAAAAAATTCATGGAAAACAATGAAAATGAAAACACAACTGTTCAAAATCTTTGGGATTCAGCAAAGGCAGTCCTAAGAGGAAAGTATATAGCAATACAAGCCTTTCTCAAGAAACAAGAAAGGTCTCAAATATACAACCTAACCCTCCACCTAAAGCAGCTGGAGAAAGAACAGCAAATAAAGCCTAAACCCAGCAGGAGAAGAGAAATCCTAAAGATCAGAGCAGAAATCAATGAAATAGAAACCAAAAGAACAGCAGAAACCAAAAGATCAATGAAACTAGGAGCTGGTTCTTTGAAAGAATTAACAAGATTGATAAACCCCTGGCCAGACTTATCAAAAAGAAAAGAGATATGACCCAAATCAACAAAATCATGAATGAAAGAGGAGAGACCACAACCAACACTAAAGAAATACAACCAATTATAAGAACATATTATGAGCAACTCTATGCCAGCAAATTAGATAACCTGGAAGAAATGGATGCATTCCTAGAGATGTATCAACTACCAAAACTGAACCAGGAAGAAATAGAAAACATGAACAGACCTATAAACACTAAGGAAATTGAAGCAGTCATCAGAAATCTTCCAATAAACAAAAGCCCAGGGCCAGATGGCTTCCCAGGGGAATTCTACCAAACATTTAAAGAAGAATCAACACCTATTCTTCTGAAACTGTTCCAAAAAATAAAAATGGAAGGAAAACTTCCAAACTCATTTTATGAGGCCACCATTACCTTGATCCCAAAACCAGACAAAGACTCCATCAAAAAGGAGAATTACAGACCAATATCCTTGATGAACATGGATGCAAAAATTCTCACCAAAATACGAGCCAATAGGATCCAACAGTACATTAAAAGGATTACTCACCACGACCAAGTGGGATTTATCCCTGGGCTGCAAGGTTGGTTCAACATCTGCAAATCAATCAACCTGATGCAATACATTAACAAAAGAAAGAACAAGAATCATATGATCCTCTCAATAGATGCAGAAAAAGCATTTGACAAAGTACAGCATCCTTTCTTGATCAAAACTCTTCAGAGTATAGGGATAGAGGGTACATACCTCAATATCTTAAAAGCCATCTATGAAAAACCTACAGCAAATATCATTCTCACTGGGGAAAAACTGAGAGCTTTTCCCCTAAGGTCAGTAATGTGGCAGGAATGTCCACTATCACCACTGCTATTCAACATAGTATTGGAAGTCCTAGCCACAGCAATCAGACAACAAAAAGAAATCAAAGGCATCCAAATCGGCAAAGAAATCAAACTCTCACTCTTTGCAGATGATATGATACTTTATGTGGAAAACCCAAAAGACCCCACCCCAAAACTGCTAGAACTCATACAGGAATTCAGTCAAGGGGCAGGATAGAAAATCAATGCACAGAAATCAGTGGCATTCCTATATACAAACAACAAGACAGTAGAAAGAGAAATTAAGGAGTTGATCCCATTTACAATTGGACCCAAAACCGTAAGATACCTAGGAATAAATGTAACCAAAGAGGCATAGGATCTGTACTCAGAAAACTATAAAATACTCATGAAAGAAATGAGGGAGACACAAAGAAATGGAAAAACATTCCATGCTCATGGATTGGAAGAACAAATATTGTGAAGATGTCAATGCTACCTAGAGCAATCTACACATTCAATGCAATCCCCATCAAAATACCATCCACTTTTTTCAAAGAAATGCAACAAATAATCCTAAAAATTGTATGGAACCAGAAAAGACCCCGAATAGCCAGAGGAATGTTGAAAAAGAAAAGCAAAGCCGGCAGCATCACAAGTGCTGACTTCCAGCTCTATTACAAAGCTGTCATCATCAAGACAATATGGTACTGGCACAAAAACAGACACATAGATCAATGGAACAGAATAGAGAGCCCAGAAATGGACCCTCAACTCTATGGTCAACTCATCTTTGACAAAGCAGGAAAGAATGTCCAATGGAACAAAGACAGTCTCTTCAAGAAATGGTGTTGGGAAAATTGGATAGCCACATGCAGAAGAAGGAAACTGGACCATTTCCTTACACCACACACAAAAATAGACTCCAAATGGTTGAAAGACTTCAATGTGAGACAGGAGTCCCTCAAAATCCTAAAGGAGAACACAGGCAGCAACCTCTTCAACCTCAGCCACAGCAACTTCTTCCTGGAAACATCGCCAAAGGCAAGGGAAGCAAGGGCAAAAATGAACTATTGGGACTTCATCAAGATAAAAAGCTTTTGCACAGCAAAAGAAACAGTCAACAAAACCAAAAGACAACCGACAGAATGGGAGAAGATATTTGCAAATGACATATCAGATAAAGGGCTAGTATCCAAAATCTATAAAGAACTTCTTAAGCTCCACACCCAAAGAACAAATGATCCAATCAAGAAATGGGCAGAAGACATGAACAGACATCTTTCCAAAGAAGACATCCAAATGGCCAACAGACACATGAAAAATTGCCCAACATCACTCAGCATCAGGGTAATCCAAATCAAAACCTCAATGAGATACCACCTCAGACCAGTCAGAATGGCTAAAATTAACAAGTCAGGAAATGACAGATGTTGGCGGGGATGTGGAGAAAGGGGAACCCTCCTCCACTGTTGGTGGGAATGCAAACTGGTGCAACCACTCTGGAAAACAGTATGGAGGTTCCTCAAAAAGTTGAAAATTAGAGCTACCCTACGACCCAGCAATTGCACTACTGGGTATTTACCCCAAAGATACAAATGTAGGGATCCGAAGGGGTATGTGCACCCCGATGTTTATAGCAGCAATGTCCACAACAGCCAAACTGTGGAAAGAGCCAAGATGTCCATTGACAGATGAATGGATAAAGAAGAAGTGGTATATATATACTATGGAATATTATGCAGCCATCAAAAGGAATGAGATCTTGCCATTTGCAACGACGTGGATGGAACTGGAGGGTGTTATGCTGAGTGAAATAAGTCAATCAGAGAAAGACATGTGTCATATGACCTCACTGATATGAGGAATTCTTAATCTCAGGAAACAAACTGAGGCTTGCTGGAAGGGGGAGGTGGGAGGGATGGGGTGACTGGGTGATAGACATTGGGGAGGGTATGTGCTATGGTGCATGCTGTGAATTGTGTAAGACTATTGAATCACAGATCTGTACCTCTGAAACAAATAATGCAATATATGTTAAGAAAAAAAAAAAAAAGAAGAAGATAGCAGGAGGGGAAGAATGAAGGGGGGGAAATCGGAGGGGTAGAGAAACCATGAGAGACGATGGACTCTGAAAAACAAACTGAGGGTTCTATAGGGGAGGGGGGTGGCAGGATGGGTTAGCCTGGTGATGCGTATTAAAGAGGGCACGTTCTGCATGGAACACTGGGTGTTATGCACAAACAATTAATCATGGAGCATTATATCAAAAGCAAATGATGTAATGTATGGTGATTAACGTAACAATAAAAATTTTTTTTAAATGGGCAAAAGACCTGAACAGGCAGTTCACCAAAGAAGATATACAGATGAGAAGTATATGAAAAGACATTCATCATATGTCATTAGTGGATTACAAATTAAAACCATAATGAGGGGCACTTGGGTGTCACAGTCAGTTAAGCATCCAACTCTTGGTTTCAGCTCAGGTCATGATCTCAGGGTCCTGGGATTGAGCCCCACGTCAGGCTCCACACTGAGTGTGGTGTCTACTTGAGATTCTTTCTCCCTTTCCCTTTGCCCCTCCCACTCATGTCATGTCTCTCTCTCTCAAATAAATAAATAAAATCTTAAAAATAAATAAATAAATAAAACCATAATGAGATACCACTACACATCTATTAGAATGGTGAAAATCCCAAAGGCTGACAATACCAAATGCTGGTAAGGATGTAGAGCAACAGGAACCCTCATTCATTGCTGGTGACAGTACAAAAATGGTACAGCCACTTTGGAAGACAGGTTAGTAGTTTCTTACAAAAATAAACTCTTACCATGTGATCATGCAATCACACTCCTTGATATTTACCCAAATGGCTTGAAAAGTTATGTTTACACAAAAACCTGCACATGGATATTTATAGCATCTTCATTCACAATTGCTCAAACTTGGAAGCAACCAAGATGTACTTCAGTAGGTGAATGGATAAACAAACTGTACAGCTAGGCAATGGAATATTATTCAGCACTAAAAAGAAATAAGCTATCAAGCCATTAAAAGATATGGAGAGAATCTAAATGCATATTACTAAGTAAAAGAAACCAATCTTAAAAGACTACCTAATATATTATTTCAACTATGTGGCATTCTGGAAAAGGCAAAACTGCAGAAACAGTGTAAAAAAAAAAAAAAGTGGTTGTCAAGGGTTCAGAGGGAGGGCGAGATGAATAAGTAGATCACAGATGATTTCTAGGGCAGCAAATCTATTTTGTATGATACAATGGTGGATACCTGTCATTATATATTTGTCAAAATCCATAGAATGTACAACACTGAGAGTGAACTGTAATTTAATCTATGGACTTTGTGTGATAATGATATGTCAATGTAGGTTCATCAGTTTTAACAAAAGTACCACTGTGTTCCAGGATGCCAGTAGTGGGGGAGGTTCTACGTGTTTGAGGATAGGGATTATATGGGAACTCTCTGTACTCTCTGCTCAATTTTGCTGTGCACTAAAAGCTACTCTGAGAAATAAAGTCTATTAATTAAAAAAAAATTAGCGTCATTTATGCTGGGTGGAGTCAGGCCAAAGTTAAAATTCACATAAACCCACATCTTTTGCTTACTTTCTCCTGCCCTGTTCTACTTCTCCCTTTCCTTTCTTCTGAGATCATTTATTATGTCCTGAGATAATAAATCACTTGGGCAAAATTCCCCATCTCAGCCTCTGCTTCTAGGGAACCAAACTAAGGCAGAGGTGTAGGTGTGGCATGCATTACTACTGACATGTGCAGGCATTTTCTTCTACTTAAAAGACTGGGAAATAACAAAGTGATTCTTGATGTAGAAGAAAAATATTTAACAGAAGTCTCGAATATAGGTGCTGGTAGAAAAAAGGAGGTCTGGAGAGAGTAGAAAAGAAATTTCATCCACATTACCACCACAACACCTAGGAAGATGGAAATATGCCAAAGACAAGTTCTGCCTACTTTAAAGAGTTGTCTGGGCACCAGCTCCTAATTCTATAGGAAGGAAACAAAATGCTCTCAATCCCTTTCACTCGCTGTATTTGTTTCCTGCAGCTGATGTAACAAATGATCACAAACTAGGTGGCTTAAGATAACAGAAATTTATTCTCTCGTACTTCTGGAGACCTGAAGTTCAAAATCAAAGTGTTGACAAAGCCATAGTTCCTCTGAAGGCTCTAGAGAAGAATCCTTCCTGTCTCTTCCGCTTTGTGTGGCTCCTGGGAATCCTTGGCTTCCTTGGCTTGTGGCCACATCACTCTAATTTCAGCCTCTGACTTCATGTGACCTTCTCCACTGTGTCTGTCTTCTCCTCTGTGTGTCTTTTAAAGGACACATTTCACCAGATTTGGGGTTCATCCAGATAATACAGGATGATCTCAAGGTCCTTGATTTAATCACATCTGCAAAGATCCTTGTTTCAAACAAGGAAACATTCATACATTCCAAGGTAGACCTATCCTTGGTGTGGGGGGGCATCATTCTGTCTCCTACATTCACCAAATTTTTCCCTAATTCTATATAATATTTCTTATGTTTTTTATATCATATATTTCTTTATGTTTTTATGCCTAGATCTTTCAACTAAACAACCTATTCATTACCATAACAAATAAACATAAGGACAATAATACCCACTGTTAAATCTTGCCCTTTGTGACAACACAGATGAACCTTGAGGTCATTATCTTAAGTGAAGTAAGTCCGGCAGAGAAAGATAAATACAGTATGATCTCATTTATATGTGGAATCTAAAACAAAACACAAAGTAACCAAGCTCATAGACACAGAGAACAGATTGGTGGTTGCCAGAGGTGGGGGATAGGGATGGGAAAATGGGTGAAAGTGGTCAAAAGGCACAAACTTCCAGTTATAAATAAATAAGTCACGGGGACATAATGTATAGCATGGCGACTATAATTAGTAATACTATATTGCATATCTGAAAGTTGCTGAAAGATCTTAAAATTTCTCATCATAAGAAAAAAACCTTGTAATCATGTATGGATGTTAACTAGACTTCTTGTGGTGATCATTTCAGGATGCATACAAATATTGAATCATTTGTACACCTGAAGATAATATGTGTTATGTCAAATATACCTCAATAATAAAAAATACCCATTGTTTAATGCATTTTTCTTATGTCCCAGACATACTCTGTGAGATATTATCATTCCTATTTTACAGCTGAGGACACTGAGGCTGGAGTGAGCTTTAATTTTTCACCTTTACTATTGCAACCTTGGTATTTCCATTGTGCTTCTGTCCCCTGTAGGAGCTAGAATCAGAAGGCTCTCCAATAAGAAGGAATTCACTTTGATCCCTGGGTTACTATTTTGAGTACAAGGCAAAGAGTAATATTCTTAGGAGCACAGTAGATTTAGAAGAGTTTAGGTTGGCTTGGACGGACCCTCATTTGCAGTTTAGAGTGTCCTATTAGAAGGAACAAGTGTTCTGGGTCCTGCAGAAGTAGCTGGAGTCCTCACGATGTTCTCTTATTAGCTTCCTGAATTTGGGCAAGTTACAAATTTTTTCTAAGACTGATTCCTAACCCATTAAATTCACACGTTCCCACAGGGCTCACATGACTGTTTAAGAAATAATTGAGTTAAAAGCAGAATCACTTCATTGGACCCAGTACACATCAATACCCGTATTCTTCCTTATGTATTTGCAGGAAGAAGGCACCTGGAGAGCTTCACATTCTCCATCCATTAATGCTCAACAGAGATCTCCCACTCTCCTCAGTCCTGGCTTCCTTCTCCAACACACAGCTAATAAAGAAAACTGAGATCCTATGAGAACATAAATTTTCCCTTCTCATTTCAATTGTTGCTTCCCCTGCTTTTATAGAAGTCCTTTTCTTGAATTACACTCATTTCTAAAGGATCACGAGTCTACATCTACCTGAGTTACAGAGTAGAGGCTTTTCTTCCTTCTTACCACCCCCTACCATCACCACCAAATGGCTAAGATTTAATGTATGAACATCTTAAACAAGAGAGAGAACAAGTTCACTGTTTTGCAGAAAAAGAGTCATTCAGCAAATCAAGGTCACCATTAAGAGGCTTCAGTGGCCTTGCCAGCCTTACCCCTCCAAGTTTGGAGCCCAGACCAGCAGCCCCAGTAGCCCCTGGGGGCTTGAGAGGCACACGCATCGACAGCACACAGCAGAGCAGCTGAGTCAGAACCTCCACCATGCAGCCCATGAGTCTGCCCTTAACAAGCCCTCCGGGTGATTCTGACGCACACTAGAATTTTAGAAGCACTTTGGTACAGCGGTGGTTCCTAAACCCGAGCATGCATCAGATGCACCTGGAGGAGGTTGTTAAAACAGATTACGAGGCTCCACCCCCAGAGTCTGATTCACAGGTTTGGGAAGGGGCCAGAGAATCTGCATTTCTCACAAACTGCCAAGTGGTACTGGTGCCGCTGGTCAGAGAACATGATCTGAGGCTGCTGTACTATCATGCATCCAAAGGTAAATTCATTGGTTTCTTTTCTCTCTCTGAATATGAAATCTTGAATCGGGAGTACTGCCAAAAGGGAAAAAAAAATCCATGATTTGGAGGATTGTTTTGATACCTGAATCTCCCACTAGATGTAGGTTCTCCTATGCTGCTTTGATATGTGTTCAGAGCTGGTTCTTCCATTTCTGTAGAAAGGAAGCCACCAAACCTTTTCATGTGGCCCTCAAAATCTCTCAGACACATCTTTTGACTCCTTTGGCTGGTTATTTTTTCAAGCTGGTCCTTTCAGCTTTCAAATCCATTACATTTTTGTCTTCTTCACACTATCACCAGATACACCTTCCCTAAGCCACATTTTGGTTGCCTCTCTTCCCATTTGTAAAACTTTCAAGGACTCTTTAGTTCCCACCATATCACATCTAAACTCTTTCTTCTGGTTTTCAAGACCCTCTATTATCTAATTTCTCTTTAAAAACAGTCCTCTCGCTCACTCACTCTCTCACTCTCTGCTCTGCTCAAATTGGTCCTTTTACTGAGCCACACACAGGTAAGTTCATTTTTCATCCTTGCTACTGTCCTTCACTTGTAACGCTCTTCTTTTCTCATCTAAAGCCAACACATCCTTCAAGGCCCAGATTTAGTGCCATTTCCAGCCCAGGTTTGCATACCAGCCACCACTTCCTCCTGTCCACAGCACACATTGCAAGTCAAAAGGGTAACTCAAGCTGAGTTACCAGATACTACCTCTGAATCCTACTTAACACAGCACTCCAGGCCACTACTACCGATCACAGTGTGCACAGAAGATAAACCTTAGTATTCCATCCCTTTATGGTTTTTGTTATTCACATTATCCCAGAATCCACAATGTGGTATCTTTTCATTGTTATTCACTAAATTGTAAGCTCACTTAGGAGAGGGATAAGGCTTAAAATACTTCTCTACTCCTTCAGAACTTCACATAGTCCTGACTAGAGGGCAAGAGCTGAGGAATACATTTGTTTTCTAATTAAACAAAAAGTACTGTAACAGATAGGCAGTGATGCTTACACATGATTTGGCAGACTTCACTCAATGGAGAGCCACAGTTACCTGAATTCCTTATCTACCACCTCGAAGAATAATACTAGAAGTATTTGCTTAATTAATTCTTTAGGTTTCCAAGAATAAAACAAAGTTTATCCTCATCTCTTCAGTAGGGAGGGAAGCATAGAGATATGAAATTTATATCAGCTCAAAAACAAACCAGCACCAAATGAGGCTATAAACCAAGCATTGTGTCTAACGTAAGAACAATAAGATAATGGCAATTTTTGACAGTGGCACCATATAAACACCGAGCCTTATCTTGGTTTGAATCAACATTTACAGGAGCTAGTTTATTTTAATCTGAAATAAAATCTTGACCTTAACTCTGTTTTTTCCTCCTCATATCTTTGACATATGAAATACTGAGGGAGATGTGGAGGAGGCATAGAGGCTGTGATTAAATCTGTTTCTCAAATCCATTATCTTCTCGCTTTTCATGAGCTCTAATTTAAACATCTTATTTATAGGGTAATGTTCTTAAGAATTCGCTAGATGTATTTAAATGGGGAGAGTTAATTGGGACTGTTTTAGCAGAAGTCAGCCCCAGCTCCTCTCTGCTCCCGAAAAATAATGTAATTTCCTCCTTTTCGGTCTAATTTTCATGTTCATTGTTGCTGCTCTGAATATTGTGACCTAAGGCTGTATGAGTTTAATAATGTTTTTAGGTTTAATATTATCATTAATATTGGCAATCTTTACATCATAAATTTGGTATCTTCCTACAGAACTTCCCACAGTTCTTGACATAAAAATTAAATAAAGTCTAAAGCAAAGAACAGCTTAAAAATAGTATGCATTGGGAATTGAAAAAAAAAGTGAAAGATATACGCTATGTTTTAAATATATATTGAATGAGCTTAGAAAGTGAGCAGAAACTATTTTCCCACTGCACCAAGAGTTGCTTTACCCATCTACTCACTTCCCAGGTAATAAGTGCTTTGAATAATAAGTACAATTCTATTATTTGTAGCTAACTAGGAATAAATGGATGCCCAGTATATAGGGCCACATGCATAAAGTAATTCATACACCAATTTCTCTTGTTCTCCCCCAAATCATCTATCTTAGGTTGAGTTCTCTGGAAGCAAAGTTCTCTGAGACAAGGTAAGTTGTTTATTAAGGACCTGGCCTTGGAGAAACTGGTAAGAAATGGGAAAACAGGACAGAGAAGGGGACAAGACCATATAAGGGGGTGATTTCAGGTATCTGGGGGAGCTCCCACTGTAAATGACCCCTCTGAGTTAATCTCTCCTTCAAACAAAGGAGCTGGGCTTTCATATTCACCAGTCATTGGCTACTGGTGACCCCCAGGGACACAACCTCCCAGGCACTTCTGCTTCCCAGTATGTCTGGGCAGAACATCTCCGGTAGCCCAAGAGTAGATCTATGAAGAAGACTGCAGGTGCCAGGTATTTGCACAGATCATCTTGCTCATCTAATCAGCTGCAAGGGGCCCTCTTCGCTTCTCCTAAGGATGGGTTTTTGGGGAACAGCCTCCAGCTGTGCTCCTTCCATCCCATCAGAACCCAATAGGCAGTAGTGTGTCAGGAGCTCCCAGGACCACCACAACTATCCCCAGTAGTAACTCCCAAGCCTTTGCCAATACTCCCAGATGGAGGGACACTCCCTATCTTCTCTTCATCAGGTTCCCCTCTTTTCAATCCTGCTACTGCAACATAATGAGTCATAAGGACAACTCAAGTATCTTAAAACAATAACCAATTATTAGTGTAGGAGTCTATGGGTTAGCAAGCTGAACTGAACTCAGCTGGGGGATCTTCTGTTCTTGCTGTGTTCCTTCATGTATCTGAGGTCAGCTGCAGGTCAGGTAGGAGGCTTGCTAATCCTGGGTGTACCCTGTCTCATCCCTGGGGTCTCAGCTGGGACAACTGAAATGATTCATGTTTCCTCCACATGGAATATGTCCTCTCATCCTTCAACAGGCTATCCCAAGTTTATCACATGACCACAATAGGGACACCAATAGAACAAGTAGCAGTGTGTAAGTCCTCTTGAGGTCTAGGCTCAGAATAAGCCCACTGTCACTTCCTTCACATTCTATTAGTCAAAGCAAGTCACAGAACCAGGCCAGATTCAAGAGGTGGAAACAAGATGTATAGTCATATTCCAAAGGGCATGGGCACAGATATAAACAGTTGTGCATATTTATTGCAACACAACACAGCCTCTCAATGTGTAACCCTTTTACTCCCAGAAACATCAACATAATTCCAGGATAAGCCTAATCTTCCAAACCAAGGCCCATGGGGAGGTTTTCTTCATCTTGTCTCCCGATACACAAAGATGCTATACTCCAAGTGTTGTGATATCTTCTCTACTCTGGAGTGATGTTTCAGTCAAGGTTCTCCAGAGAAACAGAACCAAGAGAGTTTATAGAGATCTGTAGAAAGAGACTTATCATGAAGAATTGGCTCTTCTGAAAACACTCTCACAAACACACCCAGAAATCTTGTTTACCTGCTACCTGGGCATCCCTTAGCCCCATCAGGTACACGCATAAAACAAACCGTCACAGTCATGTAAAGTAGGGAGGGGGAGTTCCGTTCATATCTTCTTCTCCCTGGCAGCATAGACAAGAAAGAAATTACTCCCAATAGCTTATCCCTCTAGATACATTCAACAAGGCTTATTTTCTGTCCATTTTACATGTGTCTTGGGGGCTGGAGGGGTGGGTCATGCAACTTGTTTATCTCCATGTGACACCCAATGACTGAGAATCACAAAAGGGAGTGAAGAACATAATTCTATTTTTAGCTGCTGGCTGTGTTTTGTTCTTGTGCCAGGAGATCATTCCCAGGGTTTCTCACTTATGAACTGATAATGATAAAGGTTCATTATGTGCCCTCATAGCCACGGGTCCATTCTAAATAAGATAATTCATAACTGAAGGCTGTCCACAGGGTGTAAAGCTGAAGAAAAATCTGTACAAGCTTCAAAGGATCAAATGTACCCAAAGAATTTCTTCACAAAGTATAAAATACATTACACATTTTATTAGTTCTAAGATGCTCATTTTTCATATTTTAACATCTCTGAAATTGGGATGCATCTTAAAATTGACGGTCTTTTAAAATTATTTGGCAGCATTTTCTTAATGGCCTATAAAAAAGTGGTGAAACTTACAATTGATGTCTTAGATTCAATGATATATGATAGCAGAAGAATTATCTGTTTCCTCATATAAAACACTGGCCTGCAAAACACATGTGAACCTGTTAAAATGGTAACAGGCAAGGCTTTTGAATATGAAAGCTCAATAATTTAATAGGCTTCACATTTTACCTGATGAGTAAATTAAACTCCAGGTTCAGCCAAGTTGAGTACATGGGTGGGATGGGATAACCAAGTTAGCATCAGAGAAATCCTCCAGGATCTCTGCAAAATACTCTGGACTTAAAGAGGGGAAGACTGTCTGGCTTTATAATCAGCTTAAATTTTAAATTAGCTGTACCATGTAAAGGAGCGTTACTGGGTCACCAACAAAAAGTAGTCTTAGATGCATAAAATTATGGCAATTCTCTTGGCTTTTAGATCTGAGAAAAGGCAATTTCACAGGAATCAACGGAGATCTGGCATTTTCAACCCTCTGGGTTCATGCCTCAGATATTCTGTTTGAAAATATTTTCCCTCATTACCATGACTGATTCCCAGTCGACAGCTCACCCAAATGTGAGCTCACCTATTCAGGTAAAAATGTATATATTATAAAATGAAGGGTATTTAAAAATCTCTTTTCAGCAGTTTCCCACATCTTGCCTGTTTTCCCCAGTATATATGTGTTATCTTGATAATCAGAAAATGTGTTTAAATGAAGGAAAGGGGAGCAGGATTTGAAGATGAGAAATCAAGCTCCAGAACACATGCTACCTATACTGTGGTGAATAAACAGGAAATGAACACGACTAAACATGGTCAGAGCCTCAAGAAGTCATTCTACTTTTTCACCTCTTATAAAGAGGTGTACTGTCCAATGTTCCCTCTCTAAACCTCAATGTCCTTATTTGTAATATGCGAATACCAGTATTGATAACTGGCCCCTTGTGAGGATCAAATGAAATAATGAATATAAATATGCTTGTAAACTCCCAAGATGTGTAAATATATTATTAGTAATACCATCCTCTTTTTTCCCTCAGGACTTGGGTAAGACAACAGGTAGTGGCTATCTGCCCAGAACTTGTTCCCCAATGCTATCTCTTATTCTGGCACTAAAGTACTGAACTATTTTCTCTTGTATCTCAGAACAAACTTCAGTAGCCACAGTTCTCACTGTGTCATCAGCGTCTTACCCAGGATCCCACAGCCAAGACAGAAAATGCAAGGCATGTGTGTCACAGCTTCCTCCCTTCCTTGTCCATAGCAGACATTGATAATCAAGCTCAGATCTCATACCAACCTAGCTGAGCCTCAAATGCCTCTGAATCCTTCTTAGCAAGTGATCTAAGCAGCCACTCACTATTAACAATCAAATAGAATGAATAGCTGAGATTAAATCTATCTGCCATTTCCGTTGTAAAGCAGTCAAAAATGCCATTACAAGCAGAAATTAGAATTAAAGTAGGGAAACTCTTGAAATGTAAAGTTGATAATAGAAGTTCAACTACTTCAGTTCTGACACAAAATTTGTACCTCCATTTCCTTAGAGTTTTTTGTTTTTTTTTAAATTCCAGTGTCATTAAGATGCCGTGTTATATTAGTTTCAGGTGTAAAATATAGTGATTCAACAATTCAACAATTCTATAACAATTCAACAATTCTATACATTACTCAGTCTTATCATCATGATAACTATACTCTTAATCCCCTTCACATATTTCACCCATTCCCTCCCCCACTCACCTTCCTTTTAGTAACCATCTATTTGTCCTCTGTAGTTAAGAGTCTCTTGGTTTGTCTCTTTTTGTTCACCTTTGCTCATTTATTTTGTTTCTTAAATTCTACATATGAGTGAAATTATATGGTATTTATCTTTCTCTGACTTACTTATTTCACTTAGCATTATACTCTCTAGATCCATCAATGTTGTTGCAAATGGCAAGATTTCATTCTCTTTCATGGCTGAGTAATATTCCACTATATAAATCATGGAAGTTGTGAG
Organism: Mirounga leonina; assembly: GCF_011800145.1. Lineage (NCBI taxonomy): Eukaryota > Metazoa > Chordata > Mammalia > Carnivora > Phocidae > Mirounga > Mirounga leonina. The sequence continues at coordinate 13,441,075 of NW_023270374.1, read as the reverse complement.
TAGATAGATAGATAGATAGATAGATAGATAGATAGATAGATATCTCCATCTATCCACAGAGACTTGGGCTGCATCCATAGTTTGACTATTATAAATAATGCTGCAATAAACATAGGGATGTATATATCCTTTTGAATTAGTATTCTCATACCCTTTGAGTTTTCAACAAATGGTGCTGGGGAAACTGGACAGCTGCATGCAAAAGAATGAAACTGGACCACTTTCCTACACCAAACACAAAAATAAACTCAAAATGGATTAAGGACCTAAATATGAGAACTGGAGCCATAAAAATTCCAGAAAAGAGCACAGCCATTTCCTTATAGTTCTAATAAGAATTAGATTCTGATCTCTAGCAAAATCAATTTTGATTTTAGCCAACAGATTCCTTTTCTAACTTCTAACATCTTCCAAATTAGTATGAGTTTCTGCCTTTCGTCTTACCCACCTGAATTTCAGCCAACCCTAAATCTTTCTCTCAACCCATTTAAGCCATACTATGACATCTTCAAATTCTATACCCCCTTCAAAGCTTTTTTTTTTTTTT